>NW_028122208.1:0-60865 GCF_965194805.1 Balaenoptera borealis
ACCATGGACACTCTCAGCATGAGCACTATCATCATGTGCATTACCACCATAAAGAATTTCACCATGGGATCTCCAACCATGTACACCGCCAGCATGAGCACATTCACCATGGGCAGTGTCACCATGAGCACTATCACCATGAGCACTATCACCATGAGCATTATCACCAAGGGAACTGTCACCATGGACACTGTCAAGGTGAGCACTGTCACCGTTGGAATTCTCACCATGAGCATTGTCACCGTGGGCATAGTCGACATGAGCACTGTCACCTTGGACACTGTCACCATGGGCACTCTCACCATGGGCACTGTCACCATGGACACTGTCACCATGGGCACTGTCAAGATGAGCACTGTCACCATGGGAAATGTCACCATGGGCACTGTCACGATGGGCACTGTCACCATGGGCACTGTCACCATGGACACTGTCACCATGAGCACTATCGTCATGGGCAGTGCCACCATAAGGAATTTCACCATGGGAACTCCAACCATATACACCACCAGCATGAGCACAGTCACCATGGGCAGTGTCACCATGAGCACTGTCACCATGGGCACTTTCAACATACGCAGTGTCACCATGCGAACTGTCACCATGAGCACTATCACCGTGAGCACTATCACCATGGGCAGTGTCACTGTGAGCAATATCACCATGGGCACAGTTACCGTGAGCACTATTACAATGGGTACTATCACCAAGGGCACTGTCACCGTGAGCACTGTCACCATGAGCACTGTCACCATGGGCACTGTCACCATGAGCACTGTCATCATCAGCACTGTCACCATGGGAACTGTCACCAGGGGAACTGTCACCATGAGCACTATCATCGTGAGGACTATAACCATGGGCACTGTCACCGTGAACACTGTCACCATTAGAACTGTCACTGTGGGCACTATCACCGTGAGCACTATCACAATGGGCACTGTCACCATAGGCACTGTCACCATGGACACTGTCACCATGAACACTATCATCATGGGCAGTGCCACCATGAGGAATTTCACCATGGGAACTCCAACCATGTACATCGGCAGGTTTAGAACAGTCACCATGGGCTGTGTCACCATGAGCACTGTCACCATGGGCACTATCACCATGCGAACTCTCACCATGAGCACTGTCACCGTGGGCAATGTCACCATGAGCACTGTCACCGTGGGCACTGTCACCACGGGAACTCTCACCATGAGCACTATCACCGTGAGCACTATCACCATGGGCAGTCTCACCATGAGCAATATCACCATGGGCATTATCACCGTGAGCACTGTCACCGTGTGCACTGTCCCCATGAGCACTGTCACCATGAGGACTATCACCATGGGAACTGTCAACATGGGAACGTTCACCATGGGCACTGTCAATATGAGCACTGTCACCATGGGAACTCTCACCATGAGCACTGTCACCATGGCCAGTGTCACCATGGTCACTGTCACCATAAGCACTGTCACCAAGGGAAATGTCACCATGGGCACTCTCACCATTTTCACTGTCACCGTGGGCACTGTCACCATAAGCACTGTCACCATGAGCACTGTTCAACATGAGCACTGTCACCGAGAGCACTGCCACTGTGGGCACTATCACCGTGAGCACTGTCACCATGGGCACTGTCACCATGGGCACTGTCACCATGAGCACTGTCACCATGGACACTGTCACCATGAGCATTGTCACCATGAGCATTGTCACCGTGGGCACAGTCACCATGAGCACTGTCACCATGGGCACTGTCACCATGGAAAATGTCACCTTGGAAACTGTCACCATGGGCACTGTAACCATGGACACTGTCACCAGGAGCACTATCACCATGGACACTGTTTCCATGAGCTTTGTCCCCAAGTACACTGTCAACATTGGAACTGTCATCATGGGCACTGTCACCATGGGCACTGTCACCATGATCACCGTCAATATGGGAACTGCCACCATGAGCACTGTCACCATGGACACTGCCACCATGAGCACTGTCACCGTGAGCACTGTCACCATGATCATTGTCACCAGGAGCATTGTCATCATGGGAAGTGTCACCATGAGTACTGTCACCATGGGCACTGTCACCATGGGCACTCTCAACATGGGCACTCTCACCATGGGCACTCTTGACCATGGACACTGTCACCATGGGCACTGTGAACATGAGCACTGTCACCATGGTAACTCTTACCATGAACACTGTCACCATGGGAAATGTCACTATGGGCACTGTCAGCATGGGCACTGTTACCATGGACACAGTCAACATGAGCACTATCATCATGGGCAGTGCCACCATGAGGAATTTCACCATGGCAACTCCAACCATGTACACCGCCAGCATGAGCACAGTCACCATGGGCAGTGTCACCGTGAGCACTATCACCATGGGCACTTTCAACATGGGCACTGTCACCATGCGAACTGTCACCATGAACACTATCACTATGAGCACTATCACCATGAGCACTCTCCCAAAGGGCACTGTCACCGTGAGCTCTGTCACCATGAGCACTGTCACTGTGGGCAATGTCACCATGAGCACTGTCACCGTGGGCACTCTCACCATGGGAACTGTCACCATGAGCACTATCACCGTGAGCACTAACACCATTTGCAGTGTCACCGTGAGCAATATCACCATGGGAAATGTCAGAGTGAGCACTATTACCATGGGCACTATCACCATGAGCACTCTCACCATGAGCACTGTCACCGTGGGCACTGTCACCATGTGCACTGTCACCATGGGCAGTGTCACCATGAGCACTGTCACCCTGGGCTCTGTCATCATGGACACTGTCATCTTAGGAACTGCCACCACGGACACTGCCACCATGAGCACTGTAACCATTGGCACTGCCACAGTGAGCACTCTCACCATGAGCACTCTCACCATGGGAAATGTCACCATGAGCACGGTCACCAGGGACACTGTCACCATGGGCACTATCCATCAGGGCACTGTCACCGTGAGCACTATCACTGTGAGCACTATCACCGTGAGAAGTATCACCAAGGGCACTGTCACCATGAGCACTGTCATCGTGGGCACTGTCACCATGAGCACTGTCATCATGGGCACTGTCACCATGGGAACTCTCACCATTAGCACTGTCACTGTGGGCACTATCACCGTGAGCACTATCACAATGGACCCTGTCACCATAGGCACTGTCACCATGGACACTGTCACTATGAACACTATCATCATGGGCAGTGCCACCATAAGGAATTTCACCATAGAAACTCCAACCATGGACAATGCCAGCATGAGCACATTCACTATGGGCAGTGACACCATGAGCACTGCCACCATGGGCACTTTCAACATGGGCACTGTCACCATGCGAACCGTCACCATGATCACTATTACCATGAGCACTATCACCAAGGGCACTGTCAGCGTGAGCACTATTACCGTGAGCACTATCACCGTGAGCACGGTCACCATGAGCATTTTCACCGTGGGCACTGTCACCATGAGCATAGTCACCATGAGCATTGTCACCATGGGAACTCTCACCATGAGCACTGTCACCATGGGAAATGTCACCATGGGCACTGTCACCATAGGCACTGTCACCATGGACACTCTCAGCATGAGCACTATCATCATGTGCATTACCACCATAAAGAATTTCACCATGGGATCTCCAACCATGTACACCGCCAGCATGAGCACATTCACCATGGGCAGTGTCACCATGAGCACTATCACCATGAGCACTATCACCATGAGCATTATCACCAAGGGAACTGTCACCATGGACACTGTCAAGGTGAGCACTGTCACCGTTGGAATTCTCACCATGAGCATTGTCACCGTGGGCACAGTCAACATGAGCACTGTCACCTTGGACACTGTCACCATGGGCACTCTCACCATGGGCACTGTCACCATGGACACTGTCACCATGGGCACTGTCAAGATGAGCACTGTCACCATGGGAAATGTCACCATGGGCACTGTCACGATGGGCACTGTCACCATGGGCACTGTCACCATGGACACTGTCACCATGAGCACTATCGTCATGGGCAGTGCCACCATAAGGAATTTCACCATGGGAACTCCAACCATATACACCACCAGCATGAGCACAGTCACCATGGGCAGTGTCACCATGAGCACTGTCACCATGGGCACTTTCAACATACACAGTGTCACCATGCGAACTGCCACCATGAGCACTATCACCGTGAGCACTATCACCATGGGCAGTGTCACTGTGAGCAATATCACCATGGGCACAGTTACCGTGAGCACTATTACAATGGGTACTATCACCAAGGGCACTGTCACCGTGAGCACTGTCACCATGAGCACTGTCACCATGGGCACTGTCACCATGAGCACTGTCATCATCGGCACTGTCACCATGGGAACTGTCACCATGGGAACTGTCACCATGAGCACTATCATCGTGAGGACTATAACCATGGGCACTGTCACCGTGAACACTGTCACCATTAGAACTGTCACTGTGGGCACTATCACCGTGAGCACTATCACAATGGGCACTGTCACCATAGGCACTGTCACCATGGACACTGTCACCATGAACACTATCATCATGGGCAGTGCCACCATGAGGAATTTCACCATGGGAACTCCAACCATGTACATCGGCAGGTTTAGAACAGTCACCATGGGCTGTGTCACCAAGAGCACTGTCACCATGGGCACTATCACCATGCGAACTCTCACCATGAGCACTGTCACCGTGGGCAATGTCACTATGAGCACTGTCACCGTGGGCACTGTCACCATGGGAACTGTCACCATGAGCACTATCACCGTGAGGACTATAACCATGGGCACTGTCACTGTGAGCAATATCACCATGAACACTGTCACCATGGGAAATGTGACCGTGGGCACTGTCACCGTGTGCACTGTCAACATAAGCACTGTCACCATGGGAAATGTCATCATGGGCACTGTCACCATGGGCAGTGTCACCATGAGCCCTGTCACAGTGGGCCATGTCACCATGAGCACTGTCACCGTGGGCACTGTCACCATGGGAACTGTCACCATGAGCACTATCACCGTGAGGACTATAACCATGGGCACTGTCACCGTGAGCAATATCACGATGAACACTGTCACCATAGGAAATGTCACCGTGGGCACGGTCATCGTCTGCACTGTCAACATAAGCACTGTCACCATGGGAAATGTCACCATGGGCCCTGTCACCATGGGCAGTGTCACCATGAGCACTGTCACCATGGGAACTCTCACGATGGTCACTGTCACCATGAGCACTATCATCATGGGCAGTGCCACCATGAGGAATTTCACCATGGGAATTCCAAACATGTACACCGCCAGAATGAGCACAGTCACCATGGGCAGTGTCACCATGAGCAATGTCACCATGGGCACTTTCAACATGGGCACTGTCACCATGGACACTGTCATCATGAGCTCTGTTACCATGGGAAATGTCACCATGGGCACTGTCACCATAGGCACTGTCACCATGATCTCTGTCACCATGAGCACTATCACCATTAGCACTATCACCATGGGCACTATCACGAAGGGCGCTGTCACCAAGAGAACTATCACTGTGAGCACTGTCACCATGAGCACTGTCACCGTGAGCACTGTCACCATGAGCACTGTCACCATGGGCACTGTAACCATGGGAATTGTCACCATGAGCACTATCACTGTGAGCACTATCAACATGGGCAGTGTCACCGTGAGCACTGTCACCATGAGCACTGTCATCATGAGCACTGTCACCAGGTGAATTGTCACCATGAGCACTTTCACCATGAGCACTATCACCATGAGCAGTATCACCAAGGGAACTGTCACCGTGAGCACTATCACCATGAGCACTCTCACCATGGGCACTGTCACCATGGACACTGTCACCATGGGCACTGTCAAGATGAGCACTGTCACCATGGGAACTCTCACCATAAGCACTGTCACCATGGGAAATGTCACCATGGGCACTGTCACCATGGGCACTGTCACCATGGGCACTGTCACCATGGACACTGTCACCATGAGCACTATCGTCATGGGCAGTGCCACCATAAGGAATTTCACCATGGGAAATCCAACCATATACACCACCAGCATGAGCACAGTCACCATGGGCAGTGTCACCATGAGCACTGTCACCATGGGCACTTTCAACATACACAGTGTCACCATGCGAACTGTCACCATGAGCACTATCACCGTGAGCACTATCACCATGGGCAGTGTCACCGTGAGCAATATCACCATGGGCACAGTTACCGTGAGCACTATTACAATGGGTACTATCACCAAGGGCACTGTCACCGTGAGCACTGTCACCATGAGCACTGTCACCATGGGCACTGTCACCATGAGCACTGTCATCATCGGCACTGTCACCATGGGAACTGTCACCATGGGAACTGTCACCATGAGCACTATCATCGTGAGGACTATAACCATGGGCACTGTCACCGTGAGCCCTGTCACCATTAGAACTGTCACTGTGGGCACTATCACCGTGAGCACTATCACAATGGGCACTGTCACCATAGGCACTGTCACCATGGACACTGTCACCATGAACACTATCATCATGGGCAGTGCCACCATGAGGAAATTCACCATGGGAACTCCAACCATGTACATCGGCAGGTTTAGAACAGTCACCATGGGCTGTGTCACCATGAGCACTGTCACCATGGGCACTATCACCATGCGAACTCTCACCATGAGCACTGTCACCGTGGGCAATGTCACCATGAGCACTGTCACCGTGGGCACTGTCACCATGGGAACTCTCACCATGAGCACTATCACCGTGAGCACTATCACCATGGGCAGTCTCACCATGAGCAATATCACCATGGGCATTATCACCGTGAGCACTGTCACCGTGTGCACTGTCCCCATGAGCACTGTCACCATGAGGACTATCACCATGGGAACTGTCAACATGGGAATGGTCACCATGGGCACTGTCAATATGAGCACTGTCACCATGGGAACTCTCACCATGAGCACTGTCACCATGGCCAGTGTCACCATGGTCACTGTCACCATAAGCACTGTCACCAAGGGAAATGTCACCATGGGCACTCTCACCATTTTCACTGTCACCGTGGGCACTGTCACCATAAGCACTGTCCCCATGAGCACTGTTCAACATGAGCACTGTCACCGAGAGCACTGCCACTGTGGGCACTATCACCGTGAGCACTGTCACCATGGGCACTGTCACCATGGGCACTGTCACCATGGACACTGTCACCATGAGCATTGTCACCTTGAGCACTGTCACCATGGGAACATTCACCATGGGCACTGTCACCATGGGCACTGTCACCATGGAAAATGTCACCTTGGAAACTGTCACCATGGGCACTGTAACCATGGACACTGTCACCAGGAGCACTATCACCATGGACACTGTTTCCATGAGCATTATCCCCAAGTACACTGTCAACATTGGAACTGTCATCATGGGCACTGTCACCATGGGCACTGTCACCATGATCACCGTCAATATGGGAACTGCCACCATGAGCACTGTCACCATGGACACTGCCACCATGAGCACTGTCACCGTGAGCACTGTCACCATGATCATTGTCACCAGGAGCATTGTCATTATGGGAAGTGTCACCATGAGTACTGTCACCATGGGCACTGTCACCATGGGCACTCTCAACATGGGCACTCTCACCATGGGCACTCTTGACCATGGACACTGTCACCATGGGCACTGTGAACATGAGCACTGTCACCATGGTATCTCTTACCATGAACACTGTCACCATGGGAAATGTCACTATGGGCACTGTCAGCATGGGCACTGTTACCATGGACACAGTCAACATGAGCACTATCATCATGGGCAGTGCCACCATGAGGAATTTCACCATGGCAACTCCAACCATGTACACCGCCAGCATGAGCACAGTCACCATGGGCAGTGTCACCGTGAGCACTATCACCATGGGCACTTTCAACATGGGCACTGTCACCATGCGAACTGTCACCATGAACACTATCACTATGAGCACTATCACCATGAGCACTCTCACAAAGGGCACTGTCACCGTGAGCTCTGTCACCATGAGCACTGTCACTGTGGGCAATGTCACCATGAGCACTGTCACCGTGGGCACTCTCACCATGGGAACTGTCACCATGAGCACTATCACCGTGAGCACTAACACCATTTGCAGTGTCACCGTGAGCAATATCACCATGGGAAATGTCAGAGTGAGCACTATTACCATGGGCACTATCACCATGAGCACTCTCACCATGAGCACTGTCACCGTGGGCACTGTCACCGTGTGCACTGTCACCATGGGCAGTGTCACCATGAGCACTGTCACCCTGGGCTCTGTCATCATGGACACTGTCATCTTAGGAACTGCCACCACGGACACTGCCACCATGAGCACTGTAACCATTGGCACTGCCACAGTGAGCACTCTCACCATGAGCACTCTCACCATGGGAAATGTCACCATGAGCACGGTCACCAGGGACACTGTCACCATGGGCACTATCCACCAGGGCACTGTCACCGTGAGCACTATCACTGTCAGCACTATCACCGTGAGCGCTATCACCATGGGCACTGTCACCGTGAGCCCTATTACCATGGGCACTATCACCAAGGGCACTGTCACTGTGAGCACTATCACCATGAGCACTATCAACGTGAGCACTGTCACCATTATCACTGTCACCGTGGGCAATGTCACCATGAGCACTGTCACCATGGACACTTTCAACATGGCTACTGTCACCATGGGCACTGTCACCATGGACACTGTCATCATGAGCTCTGTTACCATGGGAAATGTCAACATGAGCACTGTCATCTTGGGAACTGCCACCATGGACACAGCCACCATGAGCAATGTAACCATTGGCACTGCCACAGTGAGCACTGTCACCGTGAGCACTGTCACCATGGGAACTGTCACCATGTGCCCTGTCACCATGGGAACTCTCACCATGAGCACTATCACCATGAGCACTATCACCATGGGCACTGTCACCATGGGCACTGTCACCATGAGCATTATTACCATGGGTACTATCACCAAGGGCACTGTCACCGTGAGCACTGTCACCAAGGACACTGTCACCGTGAGCACTGTTACCATGAGCACTGTCACCGTGGGCACTGTCACCCTGAGCACTGTCATCATCGGCACTGTCACCATGGGAACTCTCACCATAATCACTGTCACCATGGGAAATATCACCATGGGCACTATCACTATGGGCACTATCACCATGGGCAGTGTCACTATGAGCACAGTCAACGTGGCCACTGTCACCATGGGAACTGTCACAATGAGCACTAACTCCGTGAGCACTATCACCATGGGCAGTGTCAGCGTGAGCAATATCAACATGGGCAGTGTCACCATTAGCGCTATTACCATGGGCACTATCGCGTTGAGCACTATCACCATGAGCACTGTCACCGTGGGCACTGTCACCATGGTCACTGTCAACATGAGCACAGTCAGCATAGGAACTCTCACCATGAGCACTGTCACCATGGGAAATGTCACCATGGGCACTATCACTATGGGCACTATCACCATGGGCTGTGTCACCATGAGCACTGTCACCATGGGCACTGTCACCATGCGAACTCTCACCATGAGCACTGCCACCGTGGGCAATGTCACAATGAGCACTGTCACCATGAGCACTATCACCGTGAGCATTCTAACCATGGGCAGTGTCACCGTGAGCAATATCACCATAAACACTGTCACCGTGTGCACTGTCATCGTGACCACTGTCACCATAGGAAATGTCACCATGGGCACTATCACCGTGAGCACTATTAACATGGGTACTATCACCAAGGGCATTGTTACCATGAGCAGTGTCACCATGAGCACTGTCACTGTGGGCACTGTCACCATGAGCACTGTCATCATGGGCACTGTCACCATGGGAACTGTCACCATTAGAACTGTCACTGTGGGTACTATCACCGTGAGCACTATCACAATGGGCACTGTCACCATGAGCACTATCATCTTGGGCAGTGCAACCATGAGCATTGTAACCATTGGCACTGTCACCATGGACACTGTCGCCATGGGTACTGTCACTATGGGTACTGTCCTCATGGGAACTCTTAGCAAGAGCACAGTCACCATGGGCACTGTCACCATGGACAATGTCACCATGAGCAATGTCAACATGAGCACTCTCACCATGGAAAATGTCACCATGAGCACTATCACCGTGGGCAGTGTCACCATGAGCAATATCACCATGGGCAGTGTCACCATGAGCACAATCACCATGGACACTGTCACCATGGGCACTCTCACCATGGGAAATGTCATCATGGACACTCTCACTATGAACACTGTCAACATGGGAAATGTCACCATGGTCACTGTCACCATGGGCACTTTCAACATGGGCACTGTCACCGTGCGAAATGTCACCATGGGCAGTTTCACCATGAGCACTGTCACCATTGGCACTGTCACCATGAACAGTATCATCATGGGCTGTGCCACCGTGAGGAATTTCAACATGGGAACACCAACCCTGTACACCACCAGCATGAGCATAGTCACCATGGGCATTGTCACCATGAGCACTGTCACCACAGGATCTTTCAACATGGGCAGTATCAGCATGCGAACTGTCACCATGGGCAGTGTCACCATGAGCACTATCACCAAAGGCACTGTCAACGTGAGCACTCTCACCATGAGCACTATTACCATGGGCAGTGTCACCGTGAGCAATATCACCATGGGCAGTGTCACCATGGGCACTATCACCATGAGCACTATCACCAAGGGAACTGTCATCGTGAGCACTATCATCGTGAGCACTATCACCCTGAGCACTGTCACCGTCGGTACTGTCACCATGAGCACTGTCACTATGGGCACTGTCATCATGGGAACTGTCACCATGAGCACTATCACCGTGCGCACTATCACCATGGGCAGTGTCACCATGAGCAATATCACCATGGGCACTGTCAACATGAGCACTATTACCATGGGCAATATCACCATGAGCACTATAACCGTGAGCACTGTCACCGTGGGCACTGTCACCGCGTGCACTGTCCCCATGAGCACTGTCACCATGAGCACTATCACCATGAGCACTGTCACCATGGGCACTGTCACCATGGGAACTCTCACTATGAGCACTGTCACCATGGCCAGTGTCACTATGGCCACTGTCACCTTAAGCACTGTCACCAAGGGAAATGTCAGCATGGGAACTCTCACCATTTGCACTGTCACCGTGGGCACTGTCACCATAAGCACTGTCACCATGAGCACTGTTCAACATGGGCACTGTCACCTAGAGCACTGCCACTGTAGGCACTTTCACCGTGAGCACTGTTCACCATGGGCACTGTAACCATGAGCACTGTCACCATGGACACTGTCACCAGGAACACTATCATCATGGGCAGTGCCACCATGAGGAATTTCAACATGGGAACACCAACCCTGTACACCGCCAGCATGAGCACAGTCACCATGGGCATTATCACCATGAGCACTGTCACCATGGGAACTTTCAACATGGGCACTATCAGCATGCGAACTGTCACCATGGGCAGTGTCACCATGAGCACTATCACCAAAGACACTGTCAACGTGAGCACTATCACCATGAGCACTATTACCATGGGCAGTGTCACCGTGAGCAATATCACCATGGGCAGTGTCACCATGGGCACTATCACCATGAGCACTATCACCAAGGGAACTGTCACCGTGAGCACTATCATCGTGAGCACTATCACCCTGAGAATTGTCACCATGAGCACTGTCACTATGGGCACTGTCACCATGGGAACTCTCACCATGAGCACTATCACCGTGAGCACTATCACCATGGGCAGTCTCACCATGAGCAATATCACCATGGGCATTATCACCGTGAGCAATGTCATCGTGTGCGCTGTCCCCATGAGCACTGTCACCATGAGCACTGTCACCATGGGCACTGTCACCATGGAAAATGTCACCTTGGAAACTGTCACCATGGGCACTGTAACCATGGACACTGTCACCAGGAGCACTATCACCATGGACACTGTTTCCATGAGCTTTGTCCCCAAGTACACTGTCAACATTGGAACTGTCATCATGGGCACTGTCACCATGGGCACTGTCACCATGATCACCGTCAGTATGGGAACTGCCACCATGAGCACTGTCACCATGGACACTGCCACCATGAGCACTGTCACCGTGAGCACTGTCACCATGATCATTGTCACCAGGAGCATTGTCATCATGGGAAGTGTCACCATGAGTACTGTCACCATGGGCACTGTCACCATGGGCACTCTCAACATGGGCACTCTCACCATGGGCACTCTTGACCATGGACACTGTCACCATGGGCACTGTCACCATGGTAACTCTTACCATGAACACTGTCACCATGGGAAATGTCACTATGGGCACTGTCAGCATGGGCACTGTTACCATGGACACAGTCAACATGAGCACTATCATCATGGGCAGTGCCACCATGAGGAATTTCACCATGGCAACTCCAACCATGTACACCGCCAGCATGAGCACAGTCACCATGGGCAGTGTCACCGTGAGCACTATCACCATGGGCACTTTCAACATGGGCACTGTCACCATGCGAACTGTCACCATGAACACTATCACTATGAGCACTATCACCATGAGCACTCTCCCAAAGGGCACTGTCACCGTGAGCTCTGTCACCATGAGCACTGTCACTGTGGGCAATGTCACCATGAGCACTGTCACCGTGGGCACTCTCACCATGGGAACTGTCACCATGAGCACTATCACCGTGAGCACTAACACCATTTGCAGTGTCACCGTGAGCAATATCACCATGGGAAATGTCAGAGTGAGCACTATTACCATGGGCACTATCACCATGAGCACTCTCACCATGAGCACTGTCACCGTGGGCACTGTCACCATGTGCACTGTCACCATGGGCAGTGTCACCATGAGCACTGTCACCCTGGGCTCTGTCATCATGGACACTGTCATCTTAGGAACTGCCACCACGGACACTGCCACCATGAGCACTGTAACCATTGGCACTGCCACAGTGAGCACTCTCACCATGAGCACTCTCACCATGGGAAATGTCACCATGAGCACGGTCACCAGGGACACTGTCACCATGGGCACTATCCACCAGGGCACTGTCACCGTGAGCACTATCACTGTGAGCACTATCACCGTGAAAAGTATCACCAAGGGCACTGTCACCATGAGCACTGTCATCGTGGGCACTGTCACCATGAGCACTGTCATCATGGGCACTGTCACCATGGGAACTCTCACCATTAGCACTGTCACTGTGGGCACTATCACCGTGAGCACTATCACAATGGACCCTGTCACCATAGGCACTGTCTCCATGGACACTGTCACTATGAACACTATCATCATGGGCAGTGCCACCATAAGGAATTTCACCATAGAAACTCCAACCATGGACAATGCCAGCATGAGCACATTCACTATGGGCAGTGACACCATGAGCACTGCCACCATGGGCACTTTCAACATGGGCACTGTCACCATGCGAACCGTCACCATGATCACTATTACCATGAGCACTATCACCAAGGGCACTGTCAGCGTGAGCACTATTACCGTGAGCACTATCACCGTGAGCACGGTCACCATGAGCATTTTCACCGTGGGCACTGTCACCATGAGCATAGTCACCATGAGCATTGTCACCATGGGAACTCTCACCATGAGCACTGTCACCATGGGAAATGTCACCATGGGCACTGTCACCATAGGCACTGTCACCATGGACACTCTCAGCATGAGCACTATCATCATGTGCATTACCACCATAAAGAATTTCACCATGGGATCTCCAACCATGTACACCCCAGCATGAGCACATTCACCATGGGCAGTGTCACCATGAGCACTATCACCATGAGCACTATCACCATGAGCATTATCACCAAGGGAACTGTCACCATGGACACTGTCAAGGTGAGCACTGTGACCGTTGGAATTCTCACCATGAGCATTGTCACCGTGGGCACAGTCACCATGAGCACTGTCACCATGGGCACTGTCACCATGGAAAATGTCACCTTGGAAACTGTCACCATGGGCACTGTAACCATGGACACTGTCACCAGGAGCACTATCACCATGGACACTGTTTCCATGAGCTTTGTCCCCAAGTACACTGTCAACATTGGAACTGTCATCATGGGCACTGTCACCATGGGCACTGTCACCATGATCACCGTCAATATGGGAACTGCCACCATGAGCACTGTCACCATGGACACTGCCACCATGAGCACTGTCACCGTGAGCACTGTCACCATGATCATTGTCACCAGGAGCATTGTCATCATGGGAAGTGTCACCATGAGTACTGTCACCATGGGCACTGTCACCATGGGCACTCTCAACATGGGCACTCTCACCATGGGCACTCTTGACCATGGACACTGTCACCATGGGCACTGTGAACATGAGCACTGTCACCATGGTAACTCTTACCATGAACACTGTCACCATGGGAAATGTCACTATGGGCACTGTCAGCATGGGCACTGTTACCATGGACACAGTCAACATGAGCACTATCATCATGGGCAGTGCCACCATGAGGAATTTCACCATGGCAACTCCAACCATGTACACCGCCAGCATGAGCACAGTCACCATGGGCAGTGTCACCGTGAGCACTATCACCATGGGCACTTTCAACATGGGCACTGTCACCATGCGAACTGTCACCATGAACACTATCACTATGAGCACTATCACCATGAGCACTCTCACAAAGGGCACTGTCACCGTGAGCTCTGTCACCATGAGCACTGTCACTGTGGGCAATGTCACCATGAGCACTGTCACCGTGGGCACTCTCACCATGGGAACTGTCACCATGAGCACTATCACCGTGAGCACTAACACCATTTGCAGTGTCACCGTGAGCAATATCACCATGGGAAATGTCAGAGTGAGCACTATTACCATGGGCACTATCACCATGAGCACTCTCACCATGAGCACTGTCACCGTGGGCACTGTCACCATGTGCACTGTCACCATGGGCAGTGTCACCATGAGCACTGTCACCCTGGGCTCTGTCATCATGGACACTGTCATCTTAGGAACTGCCACCACGGACACTGCCACCATGAGCACTGTAACCATTGGCACTGCCACAGTGAGCACTCTCACCATGAGCACTCTCACCATGGGAAATGTCACCATGAGCACGGTCACCAGGGACACTGTCACCATGGGCACTATCCACCAGGGCACTGTCACCGTGAGCACTATCACTGTGAGCACTATCACCGTGAGAAGTATCACCAAGGGCACTGTCACCATGAGCACTGTCATCGTGGGCACTGTCACCATGAGCACTGTCATCATGGGCACTGTCACCATGGGAACTCTCACCATTAGCACTGTCACTGTGGGCACTATCACCGTGAGCACTATCACAATGGACCCTGTCACCATAGGCACTGTCACCATGGACACTGTCACTATGAACACTATCATCATGGGCAGTGCCACCATAAGGAATTTCACCATAGAAACTCCAACCATGGACAATGCCAGCATGAGCACATTCACTATGGGCAGTGACACCATGAGCACTGCCACCATGGGCACTTTCAACATGGGCACTGTCACCATGCGAACCGTCACCATGATCACTATTACCATGAGCACTATCACCAAGGGCACTGTCAGCGTGAGCACTATTACCGTGAGCACTATCACCGTGAGCACGGTCACCATGAGCATTTTCACCGTGGGCACTGTCACTATGAGCATAGTCACCATGAGCATTGTCACCATGGGAACTCTCACCATGAGCACTGTCACCATGGGAAATGTCACCATGGGCACTGTCACCATAGGCACTGTCACCATGGACACTCTCAGCATGAGCACTATCATCATGTGCATTACCACCATAAAGAATTTCACCATGGGATCTCCAACCATGTACACCCCAGCATGAGCACATTCACCATGGGCAGTGTCACCATGAGCACTATCACCATGAGCACTATCACCATGAGCATTATCACCAAGGGAACTGTCACCATGGACACTGTCAAGGTGAGCACTGTGACCGTTGGAATTCTCACCATGAGCATTGTCACCGTGGGCACAGTCACCATGAGCACTGTCACCATGGGCACTGTCACCATGGAAAATGTCACCTTGGAAACTGTCACCATGGGCACTGTAACCATGGACACTGTCACCAGGAGCACTATCACCATGGACACTGTTTCCATGAGCTTTGTCCCCAAGTACACTGTCAACATTGGAACTGTCATCATGGGCACTGTCACCATGGGCACTGTCACCATGATCACCGTCAATATGGGAACTGCCACCATGAGCACTGTCACCATGGACACTGCCACCATGAGCACTGTCACCGTGAGCACTGTCACCATGATCATTGTCACCAGGAGCATTGTCATCATGGGAAGTGTCACCATGAGTACTGTCACCATGGGCACTGTCACCATGGGCACTCTCAACATGGGCACTCTCACCATGGGCACTCTTGACCATGGACACTGTCACCATGGGCACTGTGAACATGAGCACTGTCACCATGGTAACTCTTACCATGAACACTGTCACCATGGGAAATGTCACTATGGGCACTGTCAGCATGGGCACTGTTACCATGGACACAGTCAACATGAGCACTATCATCATGGGCAGTGCCACCATGAGGAATTTCACCATGGCAACTCCAACCATGTACACCGCCAGCATGAGCACAGTCACCATGGGCAGTGTCACCGTGAGCACTATCACCATGGGCACTTTCAACATGGGCACTGTCACCATGCGAACTGTCACCATGAACACTATCACTATGAGCACTATCACCATGAGCACTCTCACAAAGGGCACTGTCACCGTGAGCTCTGTCACCATGAGCACTGTCACTGTGGGCAATGTCACCATGAGCACTGTCACCGTGGGCACTCTCACCATGGGAACTGTCACCATGAGCACTATCACCGTGAGCACTAACACCATTTGCAGTGTCACCGTGAGCAATATCACCATGGGAAATGTCAGAGTGAGCACTATTACCATGGGCACTATCACCATGAGCACTCTCACCATGAGCACTGTCACCGTGGGCACTGTCACCATGTGCACTGTCACCATGGGCAGTGTCACCATGAGCACTGTCACCCTGGGCTCTGTCATCATGGACACTGTCATCTTAGGAACTGCCACCACGGACACTGCCACCATGAGCACTGTAACCATTGGCACTGCCACAGTGAGCACTCTCACCATGAGCACTCTCACCATGGGAAATGTCACCATGAGCACGGTCACCAGGGACACTGTCACCATGGGCACTATCCACCAGGGCACTGTCACCGTGAGCACTATCACTGTGAGCACTATCACCGTGAGAAGTATCACCAAGGGCACTGTCACCATGAGCACTGTCATCGTGGGCACTGTCACCATGAGCACTGTCATCATGGGCACTGTCACCATGGGAACTCTCACCATTAGCACTGTCACTGTGGGCACTATCACCGTGAGCACTATCACAATGGACCCTGTCACCATAGGCACTGTCACCATGGACACTGTCACTATGAACACTATCATCATGGGCAGTGCCACCATAAGGAATTTCACCATAGAAACTCCAACCATGGACAATGCCAGCATGAGCACATTCACTATGGGCAGTGACACCATGAGCACTGCCACCATGGGCACTTTCAACATGGGCACTGTCACCATGCGAACCGTCACCATGATCACTATTACCATGAGCACTATCACCAAGGGCACTGTCAGCGTGAGCACTATTACCGTGAGCACTATCACCGTGAGCACGGTCACCATGAGCATTTTCACCGTGGGCACTGTCACTATGAGCATAGTCACCATGAGCATTGTCACCATGGGAACTCTCACCATGAGCACTGTCACCATGGGAAATGTCACCATGGGCACTGTCACCATAGGCACTGTCACCATGGACACTCTCAGCATGAGCACTATCATCATGTGCATTACCACCATAAAGAATTTCACCATGGGATCTCCAACCATGTACACCGCCAGCATGAGCACATTCACCATGGGCAGTGTCACCATGAGCACTATCACCATGAGCACTATCACCATGAGCATTATCACCAAGGGAACTGTCACCATGGACACTGTCAAGGTGAGCACTGTCACCGTTGGAATTCTCACCATGAGCATTGTCACCGTGGGCACAGTCAACATGAGCACTGTCACCTTGGACACTGTCACCATGGGCACTCTCACCATGGGCACTGTCACCATGGACACTGTCACCATGGGCACTGTCAAGATGAGCACTGTCACCGTGAGCACTGTCACCATGAGCACTGTCACCATGGGCACTGTCACCATGAGCACTGTCATCATCGGCACTGTCACCATGGGAACTGTCACCAGGGGAACTGTCACCATGAGCACTATCATCGTGAGGACTATAACCATGGGCACTGTCACCGTGAACACTGTCACCATTAGAACTGTCACTGTGGGCACTATCACCGTGAGCACTATCACGATGGGCACTGTCACCATAGGCACTGTCACCATGGACACTGTCACCATGAACACTATCATCATGGGCAGTGCCACCATGAGGAATTTCACCATGGGAACTCCAACCATGTACATCGGCAGGTTTAGAACAGTCACCATGGGCTGTGTCACCATGAGCACTGTCACCATGGGCACTATCACCATGCGAACTCTCACCATGAGCACTGTCACCGTGGGCAATGTCACCATGAGCACTGTCACCGTGGGCACTGTCACCATGGGAACTGTCACCATGAGCACTATCACCGTGAGGACTATAACCATGGGCACTGTCACTGTGAGCAATATCACCATGAACACTGTCACCATGGGAAATGTGACCGTGGGCACTGTCACCGTGTGCACTGTCAACATAATCACTGTCACCATGGGAAATGTCATCATGGGCATTGTCACCATGGGCAGTGTCACCATGAGCCCTGTCACCGTGGGCCATGTCACCATGAGCACTGTCACCGTGGGCACTGTCACCATGGGAACTGTCACCATGAGCACTATCACCGTGAGGACTATAACCATGGGCACTGTCACCGTGAGCAATATCACGATGAACACTGTCACCATAGGAAATGTCACCGTGGGCACGGTCATCGTCTGCACTGTCAACATAAGCACTGTCACCATGGGAAATGTCACCATGGGCCCTGTCACCATGGGCAGTGTCACCATGAGCACTGTCACCATGGGAACTCTCACGATGGTCACTGTCACCATGAGCACTATCATCATGGGCAGTGCCACCATGAGGAATTTCACCATGGGAATTCCAAACATGTACACCGCCAGAATGAGCACAGTCACCATGGGCAGTGTCACCATGAGCAATGTCACCATGGGCACTTTCAACATGGGCACTGTCACCATGGACACTGTCATCATGAGCTCTGTTACCATGGGAAATGTCACCATGGGCACTGTCACCATAGGCACTGTCACCATGATCTCTGTCACCATGAGCACTATCACCATTAGCACTATCACCATGGGCACTATCACCAAGGGCGCTGTCACCAAGAGAACTATCACTGTGAGCACTGTCACCATGAGCACTGTCACCGTGAGCACTGTCACCATGAGCACTGTCACCATGGGCACTGTAACCATGGGAATTGTCACCATGAGCACTATCACTGTGAGCACTATCAACATGGGCAGTGTCACCGTGAGCACTGTCACCATGAGCACTGTCATCATGAGCACTGTCACCATGTGAATTGTCACCATGAGCACTTTCACCATGAGCACTATCACCATGAGCAGTATCACCAAGGGAACTGTCACCGTGAGCACTATCACCATGAGCACTATCACCATGGGCACTGTCACCATGGACACTGTCACCATGGGCACTGTCAAGATGAGCACTGTCACCATGGGAAATATCACCATGGGCACTGTCACGATGGGCACTGTCACCATGGGCACTGTCACCATGGACACTGTCACCATGAGCACTATCGTCATGGGCAGTGCCACCATAAGGAATTTCACCATGGGAACTCCAACCATATACACCACCAGCATGAGCACAGTCACCATGGGCAGTGTCACCATGAGCACTGTCACCATGGGCACTTTCAACATACACAGTGTCACCATGCGAACTGTCACCATGAGCACTATCACCGTGAGCACTATCACCATGGGCAGTGTCACCGTGAGCAATATCACCATGGGCACAGTTACCGTGAGCACTATTACAATGGGTACTATCACCAAGGGCACTGTCACCGTGAGCACTGTCACCATGAGCACTGTCACCATGGGCACTGTCACCATGAGCACTGTCATCATCGGCACTGTCACCATGGGAACTGTCACCATGGGAACTGTCACCATGAGCACTATCATCGTGAGGACTATAACCATGGGCACTGTCACCGTGAGCCCTGTCACCATTAGAACTGTCACTGTGGGCACTATCACCGTGAGCACTATCACAATGTGCACTGTCACCATAGGCACTGTCACCATGGACACTGTCACCATGAACACTATCATCATGGGCAGTGCCACCATGAGGAATTTCACCATGGGAACTCCAACCATGTACATCGGCAGGTTTAGAACAGTCACCATGGGCTGTGTCACCATGAGCACTGTCACCATGGGCACTATCACCATGCGAACTCTCACCATGAGCACTGTCACCGTGGGCAATGTCACCATGAGCACTGTCACCGTGGGCACTGTCACCATGGGAACTCTCACCATGAGCACTATCACCGTGAGCACTATCACCATGGGCAGTCTCACCATGAGCAATATCACCATGGGCATTATCACCGTGAGCAATGTCATCGTGTGCGCTGTCCCCATGAGCACTGTCACCATGAGCACTGTCACCATGGGCACTGTCACCATGGAAAATGTCACCTTGGAAACTGTCACCATGGGCACTGTAACCATGGACACTGTCACCAGGAGCACTATCACCATGGACACTGTTTCCATGAGCTTTGTCCCCAAGTACACTGTCAACATTGGAACTGTCATCATGGGCACTGTCACCATGGGCACTGTCACCATGATCACCGTCAATATGGGAACTGCCACCATGAGCACTGTCACCATGGACACTGCCACCATGAGCACTGTCACCGTGAGCACTGTCACCATGATCATTGTCACCAGGAGCATTGTCATCATGGGAAGTGTCACCATGAGTACTGTCACCATGGGCACTGTCACCATGGGCACTCTCAACATGGGCACTCTCACCATGGGCACTCTTGACCATGGACACTGTCACCATGGGCACTGTCACCATGGTAACTCTTACCATGAACACTGTCACCATGGGAAATGTCACTATGGGCACTGTCAGCATGGGCACTGTTACCATGGACACAGTCAACATGAGCACTATCATCATGGGCAGTGCCACCATGAGGAATTTCACCATGGCAACTCCAACCATGTACACCGCCAGCATGAGCACAGTCACCATGGGCAGTGTCACCGTGAGCACTATCACCATGGGCACTTTCAACATGGGCACTGTCACCATGCGAACTGTCACCATGAACACTATCACTATGAGCACTATCACCATGAGCACTCTCCCAAAGGGCACTGTCACCGTGAGCTCTGTCACCATGAGCACTGTCACTGTGGGCAATGTCACCATGAGCACTGTCACCGTGGGCACTCTCACCATGGGAACTGTCACCATGAGCACTATCACCGTGAGCACTAACACCATTTGCAGTGTCACCGTGAGCAATATCACCATGGGAAATGTCAGAGTGAGCACTATTACCATGGGCACTATCACCATGAGCACTCTCACCATGAGCACTGTCACCGTGGGCACTGTCACCATGTGCACTGTCACCATGGGCAGTGTCACCATGAGCACTGTCACCCTGGGCTCTGTCATCATGGACACTGTCATCTTAGGAACTGCCACCACGGACACTGCCACCATGAGCACTGTAACCATTGGCACTGCCACAGTGAGCACTCTCACCATGAGCACTCTCACCATGGGAAATGTCACCATGAGCACGGTCACCAGGGACACTGTCACCATGGGCACTATCCACCAGGGCACTGTCACCGTGAGCACTATCACTGTGAGCACTATCACCGTGAGAAGTATCACCAAGGGCACTGTCACCATGAGCACTCTCATCGTGGGCACAGTCACCATGAGCACTGTCACCATGGGCACTGTCACCATGGAAAATGTCACCTTGGAAACTGTCACCATGGGCACTGTAACCATGGACACTGTCACCAGGAGCACTATCACCATGGACACTGTTTCCATGAGCTTTGTCCCCAAGTACACTGTCAACATTGGAACTGTCATCATGGGCACTGTCACCATGGGCACTGTCACCATGATCACCGTCAATATGGGAACTGCCACCATGAGCACTGTCACCATGGACACTGCCACCATGAGCACTGTCACCGTGAGCACTGTCACCATGATCATTGTCACCAGGAGCATTGTCATCATGGGAAGTGTCACCATGAGTACTGTCACCATGGGCACTGTCACCATGGGCACTCTCAACATGGGCACTCTCACCATGGGCACTCTTGACCATGGACACTGTCACCATGGGCACTGTGAACATGAGCACTGTCACCATGGTAACTCTTACCATGAACACTGTCACCATGGGAAATGTCACTATGGGCACTGTCAGCATGGGCACTGTTACCATGGACACAGTCAACATGAGCACTATCATCATGGGCAGTGCCACCATGAGGAATTTCACCATGGCAACTCCAACCATGTACACCGCCAGCATGAGCACAGTCACCATGGGCAGTGTCACCGTGAGCACTATCACCATGGGCACTTTCAACATGGGCACTGTCACCATGCGAACTGTCACCATGAACACTATCACTATGAGCACTATCACCATGAGCACTCTCACAAAGGGCACTGTCACCGTGAGCTCTGTCACCATGAGCACTGTCACTGTGGGCAATGTCACCATGAGCACTGTCACCGTGGGCACTCTCACCATGGGAACTGTCACCATGAGCACTATCACCGTGAGCACTAACACCATTTGCAGTGTCACCGTGAGCAATATCACCATGGGAAATGTCAGAGTGAGCACTATTACCATGGGCACTATCACCATGAGCACTCTCACCATGAGCACTGTCACCGTGGGCACTGTCACCATGTGCACTGTCACCATGGGCAGTGTCACCATGAGCACTGTCACCCTGGGCTCTGTCATCATGGACACTGTCATCTTAGGAACTGCCACCACGGACACTGCCACCATGAGCACTGTAACCATTGGCACTGCCACAGTGAGCACTCTCACCATGAGCACTCTCACCATGGGAAATGTCACCATGAGCACGGTCACCAGGGACACTGTCACCATGGGCACTATCCACCAGGGCACTGTCACCGTGAGCACTATCACTGTGAGCACTATCACCGTGAGAAGTATCACCAAGGGCACTGTCACCATGAGCACTCTCATCGTGGGCACTGTCACCATGAGCACTGTCATCATGGGCACTGTCACCATGGGAACTCTCACCATTAGCACTGTCACTGTGGGCACTATCACCGTGAGCACTATCACAATGGACCCTGTCACCATAGGCACTGTCACCATGGACACTGTCACTATGAACACTATCATCATGGGCAGTGCCACCATAAGGAATTTCACCATAGAAACTCCAACCATGGACAATGCCAGCATGAGCACATTCACTATGGGCAGTGACACCATGAGCACTGCCACCATGGGCACTTTCAACATGGGCACTGTCACCATGCGAACCGTCACCATGATCACTATTACCATGAGCACTATCACCAAGGGCACTGTCAGCGTGAGCACTATTACCGTGAGCACTATCACCGTGAGCACGGTCACCATGAGCATTTTCACCGTGGGCACTGTCACCATGAGCATAGTCACCATGAGCATTGTCACCATGGGAACTCTCACCATGAGCATTGTCACAATGTGAAATGTCACCATGGGCACTGTCACCATAGGCACTGTCACCATGGACACTCTCAGGATGAGCACTATCATCATGTGCATTACCACCATAAAGAATTTCACCATGGGATCTCCAACCATGTACACCGCCAGCATGAGCACATTCACCATGGGCAGTGTCACCATGAGCACTATCACCATGAGCACTATCACCATGAGCATTATCACCAAGGGAACTGTCACCATGGACACTGTCAAGGTGAGCACTGTCACCGTTGGAATTCTCACCATGAGCATTGTCACCGTGGGCACAGTCACCATGAGCACTGTCACCATGGGCACTGTCACCATGGAAAATGTCACCTTGGAAACTGTCACCATGGGCACTGTAACCATGGACACTGTCACCAGGAGCACTATCACTGTGAGCACTATCAACATGGGCAGTGTCACCATGAGCACTGTCATCATGAGCACTGTCACCATGTGAATTGTCACCATGAGCACTTTCACCATGAGCACTATCACCATGAGCAGTATCACCAAGGGAACTGTCACTGTGAGCACTATCACCATGAGCACTATCACCATGGGCACTGTCACCATGGACACTGTCACCATGGGCACTGTCAAGATGAGCACTGTCACCATGGGAACTCTCACCATAAGCACTGTCACCATGGGAAATGTCACCATGGGCACTGTCACCATGGGCACTGTCACCATGGACACTGTCACCATGAGCACTATCGTCATGGGCAGTGCCACCATAAGGAATTTCACCATGGGAACTCCAACCATGTACACCACCAGCATGAGCACAGTCATCATGGGCAGTGTCACCATGAGCACTGTCACCATGGGCACTTTCAACATACACAGTGTCACCATGCGAACTGTCACCATGAGCACTATCACCGTGAGCACTATCACCATGGGCAGTGTCACCGTGAGCAATATCACCAAGGGCACAGTTACCGTGAGCACTATTACAATGGGTACTATCACCAAGGGCATTGTCACCGTGAGCACTGTCACCATGAGCACTGTCACCATGGGCACTGTCACCATGAGCACTGTCATCATCAGCACTGTCACCATGGGAACTGTCACCATGGGAACTGTCACCATGAGCACTATCATCGTGAGGACTATAACCATGGTCACTGTCACCGTGAGCCCTGTCACCATTAGAACTGTCACTGTGGGCACTATCACCGTGAGCACTATCACAATGGGCACTGTCACCATAGGCACTGTCACCATGGACACTGTCACCATGAACACTATCATCATGGGCAGTGCCACCATGAGGAATTTCACCATGGGAACTCCAACCATGTACATCGGCAGGTTTAGAACAGTCACCATGGGCTGTGTCACCATGAGCACTGTCACCATGGGCACTATCACCATGCGAACTCTCACCATGAGCACTGTCACCGTGGGCAATGTCACCATGAGCACTGTCACCGTGGGCACTGTCACCATGGGAACTCTCACCATGAGCACTATCACCGTGAGCACTATCACCATGGGCTGTCTCACCATGAGCAATATCACCATGGGCATTATCACCGTGAGCACTGTCACCGTGTGCACTGTCCCCATGAGCACTGTCACCATGAGGACTATCACCATGGGAACTGTCAACATGGGAACGGTCACCATGGGCACTGTCCATATGAGCACTGTCACCATGGGAACTCTCACCATGAGCACTGTCACCATGGCCAATGTCACCATGGTCACTGTCACCGTAAGCACTGTCACCAAGGGAAATGTCACCATGGGCACTCTCACCATTTTCACTGTCACCGTGGGCACTGTCACCATAAGCACTGTCACCATGAGCACTGTTCAACATGAGCACTGTCACCGAGAGCACTGCCACTGTGGGCACTATCACCGTGAGCACTGTCACCATGGGCACTGTCACCATGGGCACTGTCACCATGAGCACTGTCACCATGGACACTGTCACCATGAGCATTGTCACCATGAGCATTGTCACCGTGGGCACAGTCACCATGTGCACTGTCACCATGGGCACTGTCACCATGGAAAATGTCACCTTGGAAACTGTCACCATGGGCACTGTAACCATGGACACTGTCACCAGGAGCACTATCACCATGGACACTGTTTCCATGAGCTTTGTCCCCAAGTACACTGTCAACATTGGAACTGTCATCATGGGCACTGTCACCATGGGCACTGTCACCATGATCACCGTCAATATGGGAACTGCCACCATGAGCACTGTCACCATGGACACTGCCACCATGAGCACTGTCACCGTGAGCACTGTCACCATGATCATTGTCACCAGGAGCATTGTCATCATGGGAAGTGTCACCATGAGTACTGTCACCATGGGCACTGTCACCATGGGCACTCTCAACATGGGCACTCTCACCATGGGCACTCTTGACCATGGACACTGTCACCATGGGCACTGTGAACATGAGCACTGTCAGCATGGTAACTCTTACCATGAACACTGTCACCATGGGAAATGTCACTATGGGCACTGTCAGCATGGGCACTGTTACCATGGACACAGTCAACATGAGCACTATCATCATGGGCAGTGCCACCATGAGGAATTTCACCATGGCAACTCCAACCATGTACACCGCCAGCATGAGCACAGTCACCATGGGCAGTGTCACCGTGAGCACTATCACCATGGGCACTTTCAACATGGGCACTGTCACCATGCGAACTGTCACCATGAACACTATCACTATGAGCACTATCACCATGAGCACTCTCCCAAAGGGCACTGTCACCGTGAGCTCTGTCACCATGAGCACTGTCACTGTGGGCAATGTCACCATGAGCACTGTCACCGTGGGCACTCTCACCATGGGAACTGTCACCATGAGCACTATCACCGTGAGCACTAACACCATTTGCAGTGTCACCGTGAGCAATATCACCATGGGAAATGTCAGAGTGAGCACTATTACCATGGGCACTATCACCATGAGCACTCTCACCATGAGCACTGTCACCGTGGGCACTGTCACCATGTGCACTGTCACCATGGGCAGTGTCACCATGAGCACTGTCACCCTGGGCTCTGTCATCATGGACACTGTCATCTTAGGAACTGCCACCACGGACACTGCCACCATGAGCACTGTAACCATTGGCACTGCCACAGTGAGCACTCTCACCATGAGCACTCTCACCATGGGAAATGTCACCATGAGCACGGTCACCAGGGACACTGTCACCATGGGCACTATCCATCAGGGCACTGTCACCGTGAGCACTATCACTGTGAGCACTATCACCGTGAGAAGTATCACCAAGGGCACTGTCACCATGAGCACTGTCATCGTGGGCACTGTCACCATGAGCACTGTCATCATGGGCACTGTCACCATGGGAACTCTCACCATTAGCACTGTCACTGTGGGCACTATCACCGTGAGCACTATCACAATGGACCCTGTCACCATAGGCACTGTCACCATGGACACTGTCACTATGAACACTATCATCATGGGCAGTGCCACCATAAGGAATTTCACCATAGAAACTCCAACCATGGACAATGCCAGCATGAGCACATTGACTATGGGCAGTGACACCATGAGCACTGCCACCATGGGCACTTTCAACATGGGCACTGTCACCATGCGAACCGTCACCATGATCACTATTACCATGAGCACTATCACCAAGGGCACTGTCAGCGTGAGCACTATTACCGTGAGCACTATCACCGTGAGCACGGTCACCATGAGCATTTTCACCGTGGGCACTGTCACCATGAGCATAGTCACCATGAGCATTGTCACCATGGGAACTCTCACCATGAGCACTGTCACCATGGGAAATGTCACCATGGGCACTGTCACCATAGGCACTGTCACCATGGACACTCTCAGCATGAGCACTATCATCATGTGCATTACCACCATAAAGAATTTCACCATGGGATCTCCAACCATGTACACCGCCAGCATGAGCACATTCACCATGGGCAGTGTCACCATGAGCACTATCACCATGAGCACTATCACCATGAGCATTATCACCAAGGGAACTGTCACCATGGACACTGTCAAGGTGAGCACTGTCACCGTTGGAATTCTCACCATGAGCATTGTCACCGTGGGCACAGTCAACATGAGCACTGTCACCTTGGACACTGTCACCATGGGCACTCTCACCATGGGCACTGTCACCATGGGCACTGTCAAGATGAGCACTGTCACCATGGGAAATGTCACCATGGGCACTGTCACGATGGGCACTGTCACCATGGGCACTGTCACCATGGACACTGTCACCATGAGCACTATCGTCATGGGCAGTGCCACCATAAGGAATTTCACCATGGGAACTCCAACCATATACACCACCAGCATGAGCACAGTCACCATGGGCAGTGTCACCATGAGCACTGTCACCATGGGCACTTTCAACATACACAGTGTCACCATGCGAACTGCCACCATGAGCACTATCACCGTGAGCACTATCACCATGGGCAGTGTCACTGTGAGCAATATCACCATGGGCACAGTTACCGTGAGCACTATTACAATGGGTACTATCACCAAGGGCACTGTCACCGTGAGCACTGTCACCATGAGCACTGTCACCATGGGCACTGTCACCATGAGCACTGTCATCATCGGCACTGTCACCATGGGAACTGTCACCATGGGAACTGTCACCATGAGCACTATCATCGTGAGGACTATAACCATGGGCACTGTCACCGTGAACACTGTCACCATTAGAACTGTCACTGTGGGCACTATCACCGTGAGCACTATCACAATGGGCACTGTCACCATAGGCACTGTCACCATGGACACTGTCACCATGAACACTATCATCATGGGCAGTGCCACCATGAGGAATTTCACCATGGAAACTCCAACCATGTACATCGGCAGGTTTAGAACAGTCACCATGGGCTATGTCACAAAGAGCACTGCCACCATGGGCACTATCACCATGCGAACTCTCACCATGAGCACTGTCACCGTGGGCAATGTCACTATGAGCACTGTCACCGTGGGCACTGTCACCATGGGAACTGTCACCATGAGCACTATCACCGTGAGGACTATAACCATGGGCACTGTCACTGTGAGCAATATCACCATGAACACTGTCACCATGGGAAATGTGACCGTGGGCACTGTCACCGTGTGCACTGTCAACATAAGCACTGTCACCATGGGAAATGTCATCATGTGCACTGTCACCATGGGCAGTGTCACCATGAGCCCTGTCACAGTGGGCCATGTCACCATGAGCACTGTCACCGTGGGCACTGTCACCATGGGAACTGTCACCATGAGCACTATCACCGTGAGGACTATAACCATGGGCACTGTCACCGTGAGCAATATCACGATGAACACTGTCACCATAGGAAATGTCACCGTGGGCACGGTCATCGTCTGCACTGTCAACATAAGCACTGTCACCATGGGAAATGTCACCATGGGCCCTGTCACCATGGGCAGTGTCACCATGAGCACTGTCACCATGGGAACTCTCACGATGGTCACTGTCACCATGAGCACTATCATCATGGGCAGTGCCACCATGAGGAATTTCACCATGGGAATTCCAAACATGTACACCGCCAGAATGAGCACAGTCACCATGGGCAGTGTCACCATGAGCAATGTCACCATGGGCACTTTCAACATGGGCACTGTCACCATGGACACTGTCATCATGAGCTCTGTTACCATGGGAAATGTCACCATGGGCACTGTCACCATAGGCACTGTCACCATGATCTCTGTCACCATGAGCACTATCACCATTAGCACTATCACCATGGGCACTATCACCAAGGGCGCTGTCACCAAGAGAACTATCACTGTGAGCACTGTCACCATGAGCACTGTCACCGTGAGCACTGTCACCATGAGCACTGTCACCATGGGCACTGTAACCATGGGAATTGTCACCATGAGCACTATCACTGTGAGCACTATCAACATGGGCAGTGTCACCATGAGCACTGTCATCATGAGCACTGTCACCATGTGAATTGTCACCATGAGCACTTTCACCATAAGCACTATCACCATGAGCAGTATCACCAAGGGAACTGTCACCGTGAGCACTATCACCATGAGCACTCTCACCATGGGCACTGTCACCATGGACACTGTCACCATGGGCACTGTCAAGATGAGCACTGTCACCATGGGAACTCTCACCATAAGCACTGTCACCATGGGAAATGTCACCATGCGCACTGTCACCATGGGCACTGTCACCATGGGCACTGTCACCATGGACACTGTCACCATGAGCACTATCGTCATGGGCAGTGCCACCATAAGGAATTTCACCATGGGAACTCCAACCATATACACCACCAGCATGAGCACAGTCACCATGGGCAGTGTCACCATGAGCACTGTCACCATGGGCACTTTCAACATACACAGTGTCACCATGCGAACTGTCACCATGAGCACTATCACCATGAGCACTATCACCATGGGCAGTGTCACCGTGAGCAATATCACCATGGGCACAGTTACCGTGAGCACTATTACAATGGGTACTATCACCAAGGGCACTGTCACCGTGAGCACTGTCACCATGAGCACTGTCACCATGGGCACTGTCACCATGAGCACTGTCATCATCGGCACTGTCACCATGGGAACTGTCACCATGGGAACTGTCACCATGAGCACTATCATCGTGAGGACTATAACCATGGGCACTGTCACCGTGAGCCCTGTCACCATTAGAACTGTCACTGTGGGCACTATCACCGTGAGCACTATCACAATGGGCACTGTCACCATAGGCACTGTCACCATGGACACTGTCACCATGAACACTATCATCATGGGCAGTGCCACCATGAGGAATTTCACCATGGGAACTCCAACTATGTACATCGGCAGGTTTAGAACAGTCACCATGGGCTGTGTCACCATGAGCACTGTCACCATGGGCACTATCACCATGCGAACTCTCACCATGAGCACTGTCACCATGGGCAATGTCACCATGAGCACTGTCACCGTGGGCACTGTCTCCATGGGAACTCTCACCATGAGCACTATCACCGTGAGCACTATCACCATGGGCAGTCTCACCATGAGCAATATCACCATGGGCATTATCACCGTGAGCACTGTCACCGTGTGCACTGTCCCCATGAGCACTGTCACCATGAGGACTATCACCATGGGAACTGTCAACATGGGAACGGTCACCATGGGCACTGTCAATATGAGCACTGTCACCATGGGAACTCTCACCATGAGCACTGTCACCATGGCCAGTGTCACCATGGTCACTGTCACCATAAGCACTGTCACCAAGGGAAATGTCACCATGGGCACTCTCACCATTTTCACTGTCACCGTGGGCACTGTCACCATAAGCACTGTCCCCATGAGCACTGTTCAACATGAGCACTGTCACCGAGAGCACTGCCACTGTGGGCACTATCACCGTGAGCACTGTCACCATGGGCACTGTCACCATGGGCACTGTCACCATGGACACTGTCACCATGAGCATTGTCACCTTGAGCACTGTCACCATGGGAACATTCACCATGGGCACTGTCACCATGGGCACTGTCACCATGGAAAATGTCACCTTGGAAACTGTCACCATGGGCACTGTAACCATGGACACTGTCACCAGGAGCACTATCACCATGGACACTGTTTCCATGAGCATTATCCCCAAGTACACTGTCAACATTGGAACTGTCATCATGGGCACTGTCACCATGGGCACTGTCACCATGATCACCGTCAATATGGGAACTGCCACCATGAGCACTGTCACCATGGACACTGCCACCATGAGCACTGTCACCGTGAGCACTGTCACCATGATCATTGTCACCAGGAGCATTGTCATTATGGGAAGTGTCACCATGAGTACTGTCACCATGGGCACTGTCACCATGGGCACTCTCAACATGGGCACTCTCACCATGGGCACTGTTGACCATGGACACTGTCACCATGGGCACTGTGAACATGAGCACTGTCACCATGGTATCTCTTACCATGAACACTGTCACCATGGGAAATGTCACTATGGGCACTGTCAGCATGGGCACTGTTACCATGGACACAGTCAACATGAGCACTATCATCATGGGCAGTGCCACCATGAGGAATTTCACCATGGCAACTCCAACCATGTACACCGCCAGCATGAGCACAGTCACCATGGGCAGTGTCACCGTGAGCACTGTCACCATGGGCACTTTCAACATGGGCACTGTCACCATGCGAACTGTCACCATGAACACTATCACTATGAGCACTATCACCATGAGCACTCTCACAAAGGGCACTGTCACCGTGAGCTCTGTCACCATGAGCACTGTCACTGTGGGCAATGTCACCATGAGCACTGTCACCGTGGGCACTCTCACCATGGGAACTGTCACCATGAGCACTATCACCGTGAGCACTAACACCATTTGCAGTGTCACCGTGAGCAATATCACCATGGGAAATGTCAGAGTGAGCACTATTACCATGGGCACTATCACCATGAGCACTCTCACCATGAGCACTGTCACCGTGGTCACTGTCACCGTGTGCACTGTCACCATGGGCAGTGTCACCATGAGCACTGTCACCCTGGGCTCTGTCATCATGGACACTGTCATCTTAGGAACTGCCACCACGGACACTGCCACCATGAGCACTGTAACCATTGGCACTGCCACAGTGAGCACTCTCACCATGAGCACTCTCACCATGGGAAATGTCACCATGAGCACGGTCACCAGGGACACTGTCACCATGGGCACTATCCACCAGGGCACTGTCACCGTGAGCACTATCACTGTCAGCACTATCACCGTGAGCACTATCACCATGGGCACTGTCACCGTGAGCCCTATTACCATGGGCACTATCACCAAGGGCACTGTCACTGTGAGCACTATCACCATGAGCACTATCAACGTGAGCACTGTCACCATGATCACTGTCACCGTGGGCAATGTCACCATGAGCACTGTCACCATGGACACTTTCAACCTGGCTACTGTCACCATGGGCACTGTCACCATGGACACTGTCATCATGAGCTCTGTTACCATGGGAAATGTCACCATGAGCACTGTCATCTTGGGAACTGCCACCATGGACACAGCCACCATGAGCAATGTAACCATTGGCACTGCCACAGTGAGCACTGTCACCGTGAGCACTGTCACCATGGGAACTGTCACCATGTGCCCTGTCACCATGGGAACTCTCACCATGAGCACTATCACCATGAGCACTATCACCATGGGCACTGTCACCATGGGCACTGTCACCGTGAGCATTATTACCATGGGTACTATCACCAAGGGCACTGTCACCGTGAGCACTGTCACCAAGGGCACTGTCACCGTGAGCACTGTTACCATGAGCACTGTCACCGTGGGCACTGTCACCCTGAGCACTGTCATCATCGGCACTGTCACCATGGGAACTCTCACCATGAGCACTGTCACCATGGGAAATGTCACCATGGGCACTATCACTATGGGCACTATCACCATGGGCAGTGTCACTATGAGCACAGTCAACGTGGCCACTGTCACCATGGGAACTGTCACAATGAGCACTAACTCCGTGAGCACTATCACCATGGGCAGTGTCAGCGTGAGCAATATCAACATGGGCAGTGTCACCATTAGCGCTATTACCATGGGCACTATCGCGTTGAGCACTATCACCATGAGCACTGTCACCGTGGGCACTGTCACCATGGTCACTGTCAACATGAGCACAGTCAGCATAGGAACTCTCACCATGAGCACTGTCACCATGGGAAATGTCACCATGGGCACTATCACTATGGGCACTATCACCATGGGCTGTGTCACCATGAGCACTGTCACCATGGGCACTGTCACCATGCGAACTCTCACCATGAGCACTGTCACCGTGGGCAATGTCACAATGAGCACTGTCACCATGAGCACTATCACCGTGAGCATTCTAACCATGGGCAGTGTCACCGTAAGCAATATCACCGTAAACACTGTCACCGTGTGCACTGTCATCGTGAGCACTGTCACCATAGGAAATGTCACCATGGGCACTATCACCGTGAGCACTATTAACATGGGTACTATCACCAAGGGCATTGTTACCATGAGCAGTGTCACCATGAGCACTGTCACCGTGGGCACTGTCACCATGAGCACTGTCATCATGGGCACTGTCACCATGGGAACTGTCACCATTAGAACTGTCACTGTGGGTACTATCACCGTGAGCACTATCACAATGGGCACTGTCACCATGAGCACTATCATCTTGGGCAGTGCAACCATGAGCACTGTAACCATTGGCACTGTCACCATGGACACTGTCGCCATGGGTACTGTCACTATGGGTACTGTCCTCATGGGAACTCTTAGCAAGAGCACAGTCACCATGGGCACTGTCACCATGGACAATGTCACCATGAGCAATGTCAACATGAGCACTCTCACCATGGAAAATGTCACCATGAGCACTATCACCGTGGGCAGTGTCACCATGAGCAATATCACCATGGGCAGTGTCACCATGAGCACTATCACCATGGACACTGTCACCATGGGCACTCTCACCATGGGAAATGTCATCATGGACACTCTCACCATGAACACTGTCAACATGGGAAATGTCACCATGGTCACTGTCACCATGGGCACTTTCAACATGGGCACTGTCACCGTGCGAAATGTCACCATGGGCAGTTTCACCATGAGCACTGTCACCATTGGCACTGTCACCATGAACAGTATCATCATGGGCTGTGCCACCATGAGGAATTTCAACATGGGAACACCAACCCTGTACACCACCAGCATGAGCATAGTCACCATGGGCATTGTCACCATGAGCACTGTCACCACAGGATCTTTCAACATGGGCAGTATCAGCATGCGAACTGTCACCATGGGCAGTGTCACCATGAGCACTATCACCAAAGGCACTGTCAACGTGAGCACTCTCACCATGAGCACTATTACCATGGGCAGTGTCACCGTGAGCAATATCACCATGGGCAGTGTCACCATGGGCACTATCACCATGAGCACTATCACCAAGGGAACTGTCATCGTGAGCACTATCATCGTGAGCACTATCACCCTGAGCACTGTCACCGTCGGTACTGTCACCATGAGCACTGTCACTATGGGCACTGTCATCATGGGAACTGTCACCATGAGCACTATCACCGTGCGCACTATCACCATGGGCAGTGTCACCATGAGCAATATCACCATGGGCACTGTCAACATGAGCACTATTACCATGGGCAATATCACCATGAGCACTATAACCGTGAGCACTGTCACCGTGGGCACTGTCACCGCGTGCACTGTCCCCATGAGCACTGTCACCATGAGCACTATCACCATGAGCACTGTCACCATGGGCACTGTCACCATGGGAACTCTCACTATGAGCACTGTCACCATGGCCAGTGTCACTATGGCCACTGTCACCTTAAGCACTGTCACCAAGGGAAATGTCAGCATGGGAACTCTCACCATTTGCACTGTCACCGTGGGCACTGTCACCATAAGCACTGTCACCATGAGCACTGTTCAACATGGGCACTGTCACCTAGAGCACTGCCACTGTAGGCACTTTCACCGTGAGCACTGTTCACCATGGGCACTGTAACCATGAGCACTGTCACCATGGACACTGTCACCAGGAACACTATCATCATGGGCAGTGCCACCATGAGGAATTTCAACATGGGAACACCAACCCTGTACACCGCCAGCATGAGCACAGTCACCATGGGCATTATCACCATGAGCACTGTCACCATGGGAACTTTCAACATGGGCACTATCAGCATGCGAACTGTCACCATGGGCAGTGTCACCATGAGCACTATCACCAAAGACACTGTCAACGTGAGCACTATCACCATGAGCACTATTACCATGGGCAGTGTCACCGTGAGCAATATCACCATGGGCAGTGTCACCATGGGCACTATCACCATGAGCACTATCACCAAGGGAACTGTCACCGTGAGCACTATCATCGTGAGCACTATCACCCTGAGAATTGTCACCATGAGCACTGTCACCGTCGGTACTGTCACCATGAGCACTGTCACTATGGGCACTGTCACCATGGGAACTCTCACCATGAGCACTATCACCGTGAGCACTATCACCATGGACAGTCTCACCATGAGCAATATCACCATGGGCATTATCACCGTGAGCAATGTCATCGTGTGCGCTGTCCCCATGAGCACTGTCACCATGGGCACTGTCACCATGGAAAATGTCACCTTGGAAACTGTCACCATGGGCACTGTAACCATGGACACTGTCACCAGGAGCACTATCACCATGGACACTGTTTCCATGAGCTTTGTCCCCAAGTACACTGTCAACATTGGAACTGTCATCATGGGCACTGTCACCATGGGCACTGTCACCATGATCACCGTCAATATGGGAACTGCCACCATGAGCACTGTCACCATGGACACTGCCACCATGAGCACTGTCACCGTGAGCACTGTCACCATGATCATGGTCACCAGGAGCATTGTCATCATGGGAAGTGTCACCATGAGTACTGTCACCATGGGCACTGTCACCATGGGCACTCTCAACATGGGCACTCTCACCATGGGCACTCTTGACCATGGACACTGTCACCATGGGCACTGTGAACATGAGCACTGTCACCATGGTAACTCTTACCATGAACACTGTCACCATGGGAAATGTCACTATGGGCACTGTCAGCATGGGCACTGTTACCATGGACACAGTCAACATGAGCACTATCATCATGGGCAGTGCCACCATGAGGAATTTCACCATGGCAACTCCAACCATGTACACCGCCAGCATGAGCACAGTCACCATGGGCAGTGTCACCGTGAGCACTATCACCATGGGCACTTTCAACATGGGCACTGTCACCATGCGAACTGTCACCATGAACACTATCACTATGAGCACTATCACCATGAGCACTCTCACAAAGGGCACTGTCACCGTGAGCTCTGTCACCATGAGCACTGTCACTGTGGGCAATGTCACCATGAGCACTGTCACCGTGGGCACTCTCACCATGGGAACTGTCACCATGAGCACTATCACCGTGAGCACTAACACCATTTGCAGTGTCACCGTGAGCAATATCACCATGGGAAATGTCAGAGTGAGCACTATTACCATGGGCACTATCACCATGAGCACTCTCACCATGAGCACTGTCACCGTGGGCACTGTCACCATGTGCACTGTCACCATGGGCAGTGTCACCATGAGCACTGTCACCCTGGGTTCTGTCATCATGGACACTGTCATCTTAGGAACTGCCACCACGGACACTGCCACCATGAGCACTGTAACCATTGGCACTGCCACAGTGAGCACTCTCACCATGAGCACTCTCACCATGGGAAATGTCACCATGAGCACGGTCACCAGGGACACTGTCACCATAGGCACTATCCACCAGGGCACTGTCACCGTGAGCACTATCACTGTGAGCACTATCACCGTGAGAAGTATCACCAAGGGCACTGTCACCATGAGCACTGTCATCGTGGGCACTGTCACCATGAGCACTGTCATCATGGGCACTGTCACCATGGGAACTCTCACCATTAGCACTGTCACTGTGGGCACTATCACCGTGAGCACTATCACAATGGACCCTGTCACCATAGGCACTGTCACCATGGACACTGTCACTATGAACACTATCATCATGGGCAGTGCCACCATAAGGAATTTCACCATAGAAACTCCAACCATGGACAATGCCAGCATGAGCACATTCACTATGGGCAGTGACACCATGAGCACTGCCACCATGGGCACTTTCAACATGGGCACTGTCACCATGCGAACCGTCACCATGATCACTATTACCATGAGCACTATCACCAAGGGCACTGTCAGCGTGAGCACTATTACCGTGAGCACTATCACCGTGAGCACGGTCACCATGAGCATTTTCACCGTGGGCACTGTCACCATGAGCATAGTCACCATGAGCATTGTCACCATGGGAACTCTCACCATGAGCACTGTCACCATGGGAAATGTCACCATGGGCACTGTCACCATAGGCACTGTCACCATGGACACTCTCAGCATGAGCACTATCATCATGTGCATTACCACCATAAAGAATTTCACCATGGGATCTCCAACCATGTACACCGCCAGCATGAGCACATTCACCATGGGCAGTGTCACCATGAGCACTATCACCAAAGGCACTGTCAACGTGAGCACTCTCACCATGAGCACTATTACCATGGGCAGTGTCACCGTGAGCAATATCACCATGGGCAGTGTCACCATGGGCACTATCACCATGAGCACTATCACCAAGGGAACTGTCATCGTGAGCACTATCATCGTGAGCACTATCACCCTGAGCACTGTCACCGTCGGTACTGTCACCATGAGCACTGTCACTATGGGCACTGTCATCATGGGAACTGTCACCATGAGCACTATCACCGTGCGCACTATCACCATGGGCAGTGTCACCATGAGCAATATCACCATGGGCACTGTCAACATGAGCACTATTACCATGGGCAATATCACCATGAGCACTATAACCGTGAGCACTGTCACCGTGGGCACTGTCACCGCGTGCACTGTCCCCATGAGCACTGTCACCATGAGCACTATCACCATGAGCACTGTCACCATGGGCACTGTCACCATGGGAACTCTCACTATGAGCACTGTCACCATGGCCAGTGTCACTATGGCCACTGTCACCTTAAGCACTGTCACCAAGGGAAATGTCAGCATGGGAACTCTCACCATTTGCACTGTCACCGTGGGCACTGTCACCATAAGCACTGTCACCATGAGCACTGTTCAACATGGGCACTGTCACCTAGAGCACTGCCACTGTAGGCACTTTCACCGTGAGCACTGTTCACCATGGGCACTGTAACCATGAGCACTGTCACCATGGACACTGTCACCAGGAACACTATCATCATGGGCAGTGCCACCATGAGGAATTTCAACATGGGAACACCAACCCTGTACACCGCCAGCATGAGCACAGTCACCATGGGCATTATCACCATGAGCACTGTCACCATGGGAACTTTCAACATGGGCACTATCAGCATGCGAACTGTCACCATGGGCAGTGTCACCATGAGCACTATCACCAAAGACACTGTCAACGTGAGCACTATCACCATGAGCACTATTACCATGGGCAGTGTCACCGTGAGCAATATCACCATGGGCAGTGTCACCATGGGCACTATCACCATGAGCACTATCACCAAGGGAACTGTCACCGTGAGCACTATCATCGTGAGCACTATCACCCTGAGAATTGTCACCATGAGCACTGTCACTATGGGCACTGTCACCATGGGAACTCTCACCATGAGCACTATCACCGTGAGCACTATCACCATGGGCAGTCTCACCATGAGCAATATCACCATGGGCATTATCACCGTGAGCAATGTCATCGTGTGCGCTGTCCCCATGAGCACTGTCACCATGAGCACTGTCACCATGGGCACTGTCACCATGGAAAATGTCACCTTGGAAACTGTCACCATGGGCACTGTAACCATGGACACTGTCACCAGGAGCACTATCACCATGGACACTGTTTCCATGAGCTTTGTCCCCAAGTACACTGTCAACATTGGAACTGTCATCATGGGCACTGTCACCATGGGCACTGTCACCATGATCACCGTCAGTATGGGAACTGCCACCATGAGCACTGTCACCATGGACACTGCCACCATGAGCACTGTCACCGTGAGCACTGTCACCATGATCATTGTCACCAGGAGCATTGTCATCATGGGAAGTGTCACCATGAGTACTGTCACCATGGGCACTGTCACCATGGGCACTCTCAACATGGGCACTCTCACCATGGGCACTCTTGACCATGGACACTGTCACCATGGGCACTGTCACCATGGTAACTCTTACCATGAACACTGTCACCATGGGAAATGTCACTATGGGCACTGTCAGCATGGGCACTGTTACCATGGACACAGTCAACATGAGCACTATCATCATGGGCAGTGCCACCATGAGGAATTTCACCATGGCAACTCCAACCATGTACACCGCCAGCATGAGCACAGTCACCATGGGCAGTGTCACCGTGAGCACTATCACCATGGGCACTTTCAACATGGGCACTGTCACCATGCGAACTGTCACCATGAACACTATCACTATGAGCACTATCACCATGAGCACTCTCCCAAAGGGCACTGTCACCGTGAGCTCTGTCACCATGAGCACTGTCACTGTGGGCAATGTCACCATGAGCACTGTCACCGTGGGCACTCTCACCATGGGAACTGTCACCATGAGCACTATCACCGTGAGCACTAACACCATTTGCAGTGTCACCGTGAGCAATATCACCATGGGAAATGTCAGAGTGAGCACTATTACCATGGGCACTATCACCATGAGCACTCTCACCATGAGCACTGTCACCGTGGGCACTGTCACCATGTGCACTGTCACCATGGGCAGTGTCACCATGAGCACTGTCACCCTGGGCTCTGTCATCATGGACACTGTCATCTTAGGAACTGCCACCACGGACACTGCCACCATGAGCACTGTAACCATTGGCACTGCCACAGTGAGCACTCTCACCATGAGCACTCTCACCATGGGAAATGTCACCATGAGCACGGTCACCAGGGACACTGTCACCATGGGCACTATCCACCAGGGCACTGTCACCGTGAGCACTATCACTGTGAGCACTATCACCGTGAAAAGTATCACCAAGGGCACTGTCACCATGAGCACTGTCATCGTGGGCACTGTCACCATGAGCACTGTCATCATGGGCACTGTCACCATGGGAACTCTCACCATTAGCACTGTCACTGTGGGCACTATCACCGTGAGCACTATCACAATGGACCCTGTCACCATAGGCACTGTCTCCATGGACACTGTCACTATGAACACTATCATCATGGGCAGTGCCACCATAAGGAATTTCACCATAGAAACTCCAACCATGGACAATGCCAGCATGAGCACATTCACTATGGGCAGTGACACCATGAGCACTGCCACCATGGGCACTTTCAACATGGGCACTGTCACCATGCGAACCGTCACCATGATCACTATTACCATGAGCACTATCACCAAGGGCACTGTCAGCGTGAGCACTATTACCGTGAGCACTATCACCGTGAGCACGGTCACCATGAGCATTTTCACCGTGGGCACTGTCACCATGAGCATAGTCACCATGAGCATTGTCACCATGGGAACTCTCACCATGAGCACTGTCACCATGGGAAATGTCACCATGGGCACTGTCACCATAGGCACTGTCACCATGGACACTCTCAGCATGAGCACTATCATCATGTGCATTACCACCATAAAGAATTTCACCATGGGATCTCCAACCATGTACACCCCAGCATGAGCACATTCACCATGGGCAGTGTCACCATGAGCACTATCACCATGAGCACTATCACCATGAGCATTATCACCAAGGGAACTGTCACCATGGACACTGTCAAGGTGAGCACTGTGACCGTTGGAATTCTCACCATGAGCATTGTCACCGTGGGCACAGTCACCATGAGCACTGTCACCATGGGCACTGTCACCATGGAAAATGTCACCTTGGAAACTGTCACCATGGGCACTGTAACCATGGACACTGTCACCAGGAGCACTATCACCATGGACACTGTTTCCATGAGCTTTGTCCCCAAGTACACTGTCAACATTGGAACTGTCATCATGGGCACTGTCACCATGGGCACTGTCACCATGATCACCGTCAATATGGGAACTGCCACCATGAGCACTGTCACCATGGACACTGCCACCATGAGCACTGTCACCGTGAGCACTGTCACCATGATCATTGTCACCAGGAGCATTGTCATCATGGGAAGTGTCACCATGAGTACTGTCACCATGGGCACTGTCACCATGGGCACTCTCAACATGGGCACTCTCACCATGGGCACTCTTGACCATGGACACTGTCACCATGGGCACTGTGAACATGAGCACTGTCACCATGGTAACTCTTACCATGAACACTGTCACCATGGGAAATGTCACTATGGGCACTGTCAGCATGGGCACTGTTACCATGGACACAGTCAACATGAGCACTATCATCATGGGCAGTGCCACCATGAGGAATTTCACCATGGCAACTCCAACCATGTACACCGCCAGCATGAGCACAGTCACCATGGGCAGTGTCACCGTGAGCACTATCACCATGGGCACTTTCAACATGGGCACTGTCACCATGCGAACTGTCACCATGAACACTATCACTATGAGCACTATCACCATGAGCACTCTCACAAAGGGCACTGTCACCGTGAGCTCTGTCACCATGAGCACTGTCACTGTGGGCAATGTCACCATGAGCACTGTCACCGTGGGCACTCTCACCATGGGAACTGTCACCATGAGCACTATCACCGTGAGCACTAACACCATTTGCAGTGTCACCGTGAGCAATATCACCATGGGAAATGTCAGAGTGAGCACTATTACCATGGGCACTATCACCATGAGCACTCTCACCATGAGCACTGTCACCGTGGGCACTGTCACCATGTGCACTGTCACCATGGGCAGTGTCACCATGAGCACTGTCACCCTGGGCTCTGTCATCATGGACACTGTCATCTTAGGAACTGCCACCACGGACACTGCCACCATGAGCACTGTAACCATTGGCACTGCCACAGTGAGCACTCTCACCATGAGCACTCTCACCATGGGAAATGTCACCATGAGCACGGTCACCAGGGACACTGTCACCATGGGCACTATCCACCAGGGCACTGTCACCGTGAGCACTATCACTGTGAGCACTATCACCGTGAGAAGTATCACCAAGGGCACTGTCACCATGAGCACTGTCATCGTGGGCACTGTCACCATGAGCACTGTCATCATGGGCACTGTCACCATGGGAACTCTCACCATTAGCACTGTCACTGTGGGCACTATCACCGTGAGCACTATCACAATGGACCCTGTCACCATAGGCACTGTCACCATGGACACTGTCACTATGAACACTATCATCATGGGCAGTGCCACCATAAGGAATTTCACCATAGAAACTCCAACCATGGACAATGCCAGCATGAGCACATTCACTATGGGCAGTGACACCATGAGCACTGCCACCATGGGCACTTTCAACATGGGCACTGTCACCATGCGAACCGTCACCATGATCACTATTACCATGAGCACTATCACCAAGGGCACTGTCAGCGTGAGCACTATTACCGTGAGCACTATCACCGTGAGCACGGTCACCATGAGCATTTTCACCGTGGGCACTGTCACTATGAGCATAGTCACCATGAGCATTGTCACCATGGGAACTCTCACCATGAGCACTGTCACCATGGGAAATGTCACCATGGGCACTGTCACCATAGGCACTGTCACCATGGACACTCTCAGCATGAGCACTATCATCATGTGCATTACCACCATAAAGAATTTCACCATGGGATCTCCAACCATGTACACCGCCAGCATGAGCACATTCACCATGGGCAGTGTCACCATGAGCACTATCACCATGAGCACTATCACCATGAGCATTATCACCAAGGGAACTGTCACCATGGACACTGTCAAGGTGAGCACTGTCACCGTTGGAATTCTCACCATGAGCATTGTCACCGTGGGCACAGTCAACATGAGCACTGTCACCTTGGACACTGTCACCATGGGCACTCTCACCATGGGCACTGTCACCATGGACACTGTCACCATGGGCACTGTCAAGATGAGCACTGTCACCGTGAGCACTGTCACCATGAGCACTGTCACCATGGGCACTGTCACCATGAGCACTGTCATCATCGGCACTGTCACCATGGGAACTGTCACCAGGGGAACTGTCACCATGAGCACTATCATCGTGAGGACTATAACCATGGGCACTGTCACCGTGAACACTGTCACCATTAGAACTGTCACTGTGGGCACTATCACCGTGAGCACTATCACGATGGGCACTGTCACCATAGGCACTGTCACCATGGACACTGTCACCATGAACACTATCATCATGGGCAGTGCCACCATGAGGAATTTCACCATGGGAACTCCAACCATGTACATCGGCAGGTTTAGAACAGTCACCATGGGCTGTGTCACCATGAGCACTGTCACCATGGGCACTATCACCATGCGAACTCTCACCATGAGCACTGTCACCGTGGGCAATGTCACCATGAGCACTGTCACCGTGGGCACTGTCACCATGGGAACTGTCACCATGAGCACTATCACCGTGAGGACTATAACCATGGGCACTGTCACTGTGAGCAATATCACCATGAACACTGTCACCATGGGAAATGTGACCGTGGGCACTGTCACCGTGTGCACTGTCAACATAAGCACTGTCACCATGGGAAATGTCATCATGGGCATTGTCACCATGGGCAGTGTCACCATGAGCCCTGTCACCGTGGGCCATGTCACCATGAGCACTGTCACCGTGGGCACTGTCACCATGGGAACTGTCACCATGAGCACTATCACCGTGAGGACTATAACCATGGGCACTGTCACCGTGAGCAATATCACGATGAACACTGTCACCATAGGAAATGTCACCGTGGGCACGGTCATCGTCTGCACTGTCAACATAAGCACTGTCACCATGGGAAATGTCACCATGGGCCCTGTCACCATGGGCAGTGTCACCATGAGCACTGTCACCATGGGAACTCTCACGATGGTCACTGTCACCATGAGCACTATCATCATGGGCAGTGCCACCATGAGGAATTTCACCATGGGAATTCCAAACATGTACACCGCCAGAATGAGCACAGTCACCATGGGCAGTGTCACCATGAGCAATGTCACCATGGGCACTTTCAACATGGGCACTGTCACCATGGACACTGTCATCATGAGCTCTGTTACCATGGGAAATGTCACCATGGGCACTGTCACCATAGGCACTGTCACCATGATCTCTGTCACCATGAGCACTATCACCATTAGCACTATCACCATGGGCACTATCACCAAGGGCGCTGTCACCAAGAGAACTATCACTGTGAGCACTGTCACCATGAGCACTGTCACCGTGAGCACTGTCACCATGAGCACTGTCACCATGGGCACTGTAACCATGGGAATTGTCACCATGAGCACTATCACTGTGAGCACTATCAACATGGGCAGTGTCACCGTGAGCACTGTCACCATGAGCACTGTCATCATGAGCACTGTCACCATGTGAATTGTCACCATGAGCACTTTCACCATGAGCACTATCACCATGAGCAGTATCACCAAGGGAACTGTCACCGTGAGCACTATCACCATGAGCACTATCACCATGGGCACTGTCACCATGGACACTGTCACCATGGGCACTGTCAAGATGAGCACTGTCACCATGGGAAATATCACCATGGGCACTGTCACGATGGGCACTGTCACCATGGGCACTGTCACCATGGACACTGTCACCATGAGCACTATCGTCATGGGCAGTGCCACCATAAGGAATTTCACCATGGGAACTCCAACCATATACACCACCAGCATGAGCACAGTCACCATGGGCAGTGTCACCATGAGCACTGTCACCATGGGCACTTTCAACATACACAGTGTCACCATGCGAACTGTCACCATGAGCACTATCACCGTGAGCACTATCACCATGGGCAGTGTCACCGTGAGCAATATCACCATGGGCACAGTTACCGTGAGCACTATTACAATGGGTACTATCACCAAGGGCACTGTCACCGTGAGCACTGTCACCATGAGCACTGTCACCATGGGCACTGTCACCATGAGCACTGTCATCATCGGCACTGTCACCATGGGAACTGTCACCATGGGAACTGTCACCATGAGCACTATCATCGTGAGGACTATAACCATGGGCACTGTCACCGTGAGCCCTGTCACCATTAGAACTGTCACTGTGGGCCCTATCACCGTGAGCACTATCACAATGTGCACTGTCACCATAGGCACTGTCACCATGGACACTGTCACCATGAACACTATCATCATGGGCAGTGCCACCATGAGGAATTTCACCATGGGAACTCCAACCATGTACATCGGCAGGTTTAGAACAGTCACCATGGGCTGTGTCACCATGAGCACTGTCACCATGGGCACTATCACCATGCGAACTCTCACCATGAGCACTGTCACCGTGGGCAATGTCACCATGAGCACTGTCACCGTGGGCACTGTCACCATGGGAACTCTCACCATGAGCACTATCACCGTGAGCACTATCACCATGGGCAGTCTCACCATGAGCAATATCACCATGGGCATTATCACCGTGAGCAATGTCATCGTGTGCGCTGTCCCCATGAGCACTGTCACCATGAGCACTGTCACCATGGGCACTGTCACCATGGAAAATGTCACCTTGGAAACTGTCACCATGGGCACTGTAACCATGGACACTGTCACCAGGAGCACTATCACCATGGACACTGTTTCCATGAGCTTTGTCCCCAAGTACACTGTCAACATTGGAACTGTCATCATGGGCACTGTCACCATGGGCACTGTCACCATGATCACCGTCAATATGGGAACTGCCACCATGAGCACTGTCACCATGGACACTGCCACCATGAGCACTGTCACCGTGAGCACTGTCACCATGATCATTGTCACCAGGAGCATTGTCATCATGGGAAGTGTCACCATGAGTACTGTCACCATGGGCACTGTCACCATGGGCACTCTCAACATGGGCACTCTCACCATGGGCACTCTTGACCATGGACACTGTCACCATGGGCACTGTCACCATGGTAACTCTTACCATGAACACTGTCACCATGGGAAATGTCACTATGGGCACTGTCAGCATGGGCACTGTTACCATGGACACAGTCAACATGAGCACTATCATCATGGGCAGTGCCACCATGAGGAATTTCACCATGGCAACTCCAACCATGTACACCGCCAGCATGAGCACAGTCACCATGGGCAGTGTCACCGTGAGCACTATCACCATGGGCACTTTCAACATGGGCACTGTCACCATGCGAACTGTCACCATGAACACTATCACTATGAGCACTATCACCATGAGCACTCTCCCAAAGGGCACTGTCACCGTGAGCTCTGTCACCATGAGCACTGTCACTGTGGGCAATGTCACCATGAGCACTGTCACCGTGGGCACTCTCACCATGGGAACTGTCACCATGAGCACTATCACCGTGAGCACTAACACCATTTGCAGTGTCACCGTGAGCAATATCACCATGGGAAATGTCAGAGTGAGCACTATTACCATGGGCACTATCACCATGAGCACTCTCACCATGAGCACTGTCACCGTGGGCACTGTCACCATGTGCACTGTCACCATGGGCAGTGTCACCATGAGCACTGTCACCCTGGGCTCTGTCATCATGGACACTGTCATCTTAGGAACTGCCACCACGGACACTGCCACCATGAGCACTGTAACCATTGGCACTGCCACAGTGAGCACTCTCACCATGAGCACTCTCACCATGGGAAATGTCACCATGAGCACGGTCACCAGGGACACTGTCACCATGGGCACTATCCACCAGGGCACTGTCACCGTGAGCACTATCACTGTGAGCACTATCACCGTGAGAAGTATCACCAAGGGCACTGTCACCATGAGCACTCTCATCGTGGGCACTGTCACCATGAGCACTGTCATCATGGGCACTGTCACCATGGGAACTCTCACCATTAGCACTGTCACTGTGGGCACTATCACCGTGAGCACTATCACAATGGACCCTGTCACCATAGGCACTGTCACCATGGACACTGTCACTATGAACACTATCATCATGGGCAGTGCCACCATAAGGAATTTCACCATAGAAACTCCAACCATGGACAATGCCAGCATGAGCACATTCACTATGGGCAGTGACACCATGAGCACTGCCACCATGGGCACTTTCAACATGGGCACTGTCACCATGCGAACCGTCACCATGATCACTATTACCATGAGCACTATCACCAAGGGCACTGTCAGCGTGAGCACTATTACCGTGAGCACTATCACCGTGAGCACGGTCACCATGAGCATTTTCACCGTGGGCACTGTCACCATGAGCATAGTCACCATGAGCATTGTCACCATGGGAACTCTCACCATGAGCATTGTCACAATGTGAAATGTCACCATGGGCACTGTCACCATAGGCACTGTCACCATGGACACTCTCAGGATGAGCACTATCATCATGTGCATTACCACCATAAAGAATTTCACCATGGGATCTCCAACCATGTACACCGCCAGCATGAGCACATTCACCATGGGCAGTGTCACCATGAGCACTATCACCATGAGCACTATCACCATGAGCATTATCACCAAGGGAACTGTCACCATGGACACTGTCAAGGTGAGCACTGTCACCGTTGGAATTCTCACCATGAGCATTGTCACCGTGGGCACAGTCACCATGAGCACTGTCACCATGGGCACTGTCACCATGGAAAATGTCACCTTGGAAACTGTCACCATGGGCACTGTAACCATGGACACTGTCACCAGGAGCACTATCACCATGGACACTGTTTCCATGAGCTTTGTCCCCAAGTACACTGTCAACATTGGAACTGTCATCATGGGCACTGTCACCATGGGCACTGTCACCATGATCACCGTCAATATGGGAACTGCCACCATGAGCACTGTCACCATGGACACTGCCACCATGAGCACTGTCACCGTGAGCACTGTCACCATGATCATTGTCACCAGGAGCATTGTCATCATGGGAAGTGTCACCATGAGTACTGTCACCATGGGCACTGTCACCATGGGCACTCTCAACATGGGCACTCTCACCATGGGCACTCTTGACCATGGACACTGTCACCATGGGCACTGTGAACATGAGCACTGTCACCATGGTAACTCTTACCATGAACACTGTCACCATGGGAAATGTCACTATGGGCACTGTCAGCATGGGCACTGTTACCATGGACACAGTCAACATGAGCACTATCATCATGGGCAGTGCCACCATGAGGAATTTCACCATGGCAACTCCAACCATGTACACCGCCAGCATGAGCACAGTCACCATGGGCAGTGTCACCGTGAGCACTATCACCATGGGCACTTTCAACATGGGCACTGTCACCATGCGAACTGTCACCATGAACACTATCACTATGAGCACTATCACCATGAGCACTCTCACAAAGGGCACTGTCACCGTGAGCTCTGTCACCATGAGCACTGTCACTGTGGGCAATGTCACCATGAGCACTGTCACCGTGGGCACTCTCACCATGGGAACTGTCACCATGAGCACTATCACCGTGAGCACTAACACCATTTGCAGTGTCACCGTGAGCAATATCACCATGGGAAATGTCAGAGTGAGCACTATTACCATGGGCACTATCACCATGAGCACTCTCACCATGAGCACTGTCACCGTGGGCACTGTCACCATGTGCACTGTCACCATGGGCAGTGTCACCATGAGCACTGTCACCCTGGGCTCTGTCATCATGGACACTGTCATCTTAGGAACTGCCACCACGGACACTGCCACCATGAGCACTGTAACCATTGGCACTGCCACAGTGAGCACTCTCACCATGAGCACTCTCACCATGGGAAATGTCACCATGAGCACGGTCACCAGGGACACTGTCACCATGGGCACTATCCATCAGGGCACTGTCACCGTGAGCACTATCACTGTGAGCACTATCACCGTGAGAAGTATCACCAAGGGCACTGTCACCATGAGCACTGTCATCGTGGGCACTGTCACCATGAGCACTGTCATCATGGGCACTGTCACCATGGGAACTCTCACCATTAGCACTGTCACTGTGGGCACTATCACCGTGAGCACTATCACAATGGACCCTGTCACCATAGGCACTGTCACCATGGACACTGTCACTATGAACACTATCATCATGGGCAGTGCCACCATAAGGAATTTCACCATAGAAACTCCAACCATGGACAATGCCAGCATGAGCACATTCACTATGGGCAGTGACACCATGAGCACTGCCACCATGGGCACTTTCAACATGGGCACTGTCACCATGCGAACCGTCACCATGAGCACTATCACCAAGGGCACTGTCAGCGTGAGCACTATTACCGTGAGCACTATCACCGTGAGCACGGTCACCATGAGCATTTTCACCGTGGGCACTGTCACCATGAGCATAGTCACCATGAGCATTGTCACCATGGGAACTCTCACCATGAGCACTGTCACCATGGGAAATGTCACCATGGGCACTGTCACCATAGGCACTGTCACCATGGACACTCTCAGCATGAGCACTATCATCATGTGCATTACCACCATAAAGAATTTCACCATGGGATCTCCAACCATGTACACCGCCAGCATGAGCACATTCACCATGGGCAGTGTCACCATGAGCACTATCACCATGAGCACTATCACCATGAGCATTATCACCAAGGGAACTGTCACCATGGACACTGTCAAGGTGAGCACTGTCACCGTTGGAATTCTCACCATGAGCATTGTCACCGTGGGCACAGTCGACATGAGCACTGTCACCTTGGACACTGTCACCATGGGCACTCTCACCATGGGCACTGTCACCATGGACACTGTCACCATGGGCACTGTCAAGATGAGCACTGTCACCATGGGAAATGTCACCATGGGCACTGTCACGATGGGCACTGTCACCATGGGCACTGTCACCATGGACACTGTCACCATGAGCACTATCGTCATGGGCAGTGCCACCATAAGGAATTTCACCATGGGAACTCCAACCATATACACCACCAGCATGAGCACAGTCACCATGGGCAGTGTCACCATGAGCACTGTCACCATGGGCACTTTCAACATACGCAGTGTCACCATGCGAACTGTCACCATGAGCACTATCACCGTGAGCACTATCACCATGGGCAGTGTCACTGTGAGCAATATCACCATGGGCACAGTTACCGTGAGCACTATTACAATGGGTACTATCACCAAGGGCACTGTCACCGTGAGCACTGTCACCATGAGCACTGTCACCATGGGCACTGTCACCATGAGCACTGTCATCATCGGCACTGTCACCATGGGAACTGTCACCAGGGGAACTGTCACCATGAGCACTATCATCGTGAGGACTATAACCATGGGCACTGTCACCGTGAACACTGTCACCATTAGAACTGTCACTGTGGGCACTATCACCGTGAGCACTATCACAATGGGCACTGTCACCATAGGCACTGTCACCATGGACACTGTCACCATGAACACTATCATCATGGGCAGTGCCACCATGAGGAATTTCACCATGGGAACTCCAACCATGTACATCGGCAGGTTTAGAACAGTCACCATGGGCTGTGTCACCATGAGCACTGTCACCATGGGCACTATCACCATGCGAACTCTCACCATGAGCACTGTCACCGTGGGCAATGTCACCATGAGCACTGTCACCGTGGGCACTGTCACCATGGGAACTCTCACCATGAGCACTATCACCGTGAGCACTATCACCATGGGCAGTCTCACCATGAGCAATATCACCATGGGCATTATCACCGTGAGCACTGTCACCGTGTGCACTGTCCCCATGAGCACTGTCACCATGAGGACTATCACCATGGGAACTGTCAACATGGGAACGGTCACCATGGGCACTGTCAATATGAGCACTGTCACCATGGGAACTCTCACCATGAGCACTGTCACCATGGCCAGTGTCACCATGGTCACTGTCACCATAAGCACTGTCACCAAGGGAAATGTCACCATGGGCACTCTCACCATTTTCACTGTCACCGTGGGCACTGTCACCATAAGCACTGTCACCATGAGCACTGTTCAACATGAGCACTGTCACCGAGAGCACTGCCACTGTGGGCACTATCAGCGTGAGCACTGTCACCATGGGCACTGTCACCATGGGCACTGTCACCATGAGCACTGTCACCATGGACACTGTCACCATGAGCATTGTCACCATGAGCATTGTCACCGTGGGCACAGTCACCATGAGCACTGTCACCATGGGCACTGTCACCATGGAAAATGTCACCTTGGAAACTGTCACCATGGGCACTGTAACCATGGACACTGTCACCAGGAGCACTATCACCATGGACACTGTTTCCATGAGCTTTGTCCCCAAGTACACTGTCAACATTGCAACTGTCATCATGGGCACTGTCACCATGGGCACTGTCACCATGATCACCGTCAATATGGGAACTGCCACCATGAGCACTGTCACCATGGACACTGCCACCATGAGCACTGTCACCGTGAGCACTGTCACCATGATCATTGTCACCAGGAGCATTGTCATCATGGGAAGTGTCACCATGAGTACTGTCACCATGGGCACTGTCACCATGGGCACTCTCAACATGGGCACTCTCACCATGGGCACTCTTGACCATGGACACTGTCACCATGGGCACTGTGAACATGAGCACTGTCACCATGGTAACTCTTACCATGAACACTGTCACCATGGGAAATGTCACTATGGGCACTGTCAGCATGGGCACTGTTACCATGGACACAGTCAACATGAGCACTATCATCATGGGCAGTGCCACCATGAGGAATTTCACCATGGCAACTCCAACCATGTACACCGCCAGCATGAGCACAGTCACCATGGGCAGTGTCACCGTGAGCACTATCACCATGGGCACTTTCAACATGGGCACTGTCACCATGCGAACTGTCACCATGAACACTATCACTATGAGCACTATCACCATGAGCACTCTCACAAAGGGCACTGTCACCGTGAGCTCTGTCACCATGAGCACTGTCACTGTGGGCAATGTCACCATGAGCACTGTCACCGTGGGCACTCTCACCATGGGAACTGTCACCATGAGCACTATCACCGTGAGCACTAACACCATTTGCAGTGTCACCGTGAGCAATATCACCATGGGAAATGTCAGAGTGAGCACTATTACCATGGGCACTATCACCATGAGCACTCTCACCATGAGCACTGTCACCGTGGGCACTGTCACCATGTGCACTGTCACCATGGGCAGTGTCACCATGAGCACTGTCACCCTGGGCTCTGTCATCATGGACACTGTCATCTTAGGAACTGCCACCACGGACACTGCCACCATGAGCACTGTAACCATTGGCACTGCCACAGTGAGCACTCTCACCATGAGCACTCTCACCATGGGAAATGTCACCATGAGCACGGTCACCAGGGACACTGTCACCATGGGCACTATCCATCAGGGCACTGTCACCGTGAGCACTATCACTGTGAGCACTATCACCGTGAGAAGTATCACCAAGGGCACTGTCACCATGAGCACTGTCATCGTGGGCACTGTCACCATGAGCACTGTCATCATGGGCACTGTCACCATGGGAACTCTCACCATTAGCACTGTCACTGTGGGCACTATCACCGTGAGCACTATCACAATGGACCCTGTCACCATAGGCACTGTCACCATGGACACTGTCACTATGAACACTATCATCATGGGCAGTGCCACCATAAGGAATTTCACCATAGAAACTCCAACCATGGACAATGCCAGCATGAGCACATTCACTATGGGCAGTGACACCATGAGCACTGCCACCATGGGCACTTTCAACATGGGCACTGTCACCATGCGAACCGTCACCATGAGCACTATCACCAAGGGCACTGTCAGCGTGAGCACTATTACCGTGAGCACTATCACCGTGAGCACGGTCACCATGAGCATTTTCACCGTGGGCACTGTCACCATGAGCATAGTCACCATGAGCATTGTCACCATGGGAACTCTCACCATGAGCACTGTCACCATGGGAAATGTCACCATGGGCACTGTCACCATAGGCACTGTCACCATGGACACTCTCAGCATGAGCACTATCATCATGTGCATTACCACCATAAAGAATTTCACCATGGGATCTCCAACCATGTACACCGCCAGCATGAGCACATTCACCATGGGCAGTGTCACCATGAGCACTATCACCATGAGCACTATCACCATGAGCATTATCACCAAGGGAACTGTCACCATGGACACTGTCAAGGTGAGCACTGTCACCGTTGGAATTCTCACCATGAGCATTGTCACCGTGGGCACAGTCAACATGAGCACTGTCACCTTGGACACTGTCACCATGGGCACTCTCACCATGGGCACTGTCACCATGGACACTGTCACCATGGGCACTGTCAAGATGAGCACTCTCACCGTGAGCACTGTCACCATGAGCACTGTCACCATGGGCACTGTCACCATGAGCACTGTCATCATCGGCACTGTCACCATGGGAACTGTCACCAGGGGAACTGTCACCATGAGCACTATCATCGTGAGGACTATAACCATGGGCACTGTCACCGTGAACACTGTCACCATTAGAACTGTCACTGTGGGCACTATCACCGTGAGCACTATCACGATGGGCACTGTCACCATAGGCACTGTCACCATGGACACTGTCACCATGAACACTATCATCATGGGCAGTGCCACCATGAGGAATTTCACCATGGGAACTCCAACCATGTACATCGGCAGGTTTAGAACAGTCACCATGGGCTGTGTCACCATGAGCACTGTCACCATGGGCACTATCACCATGCGAACTCTCACCATGAGCACTGTCACCGTGGGCAATGTCACCATGAGCACTGTCACCGTGGGCACTGTCACCATGGGAACTGTCACCATGAGCACTATCACCGTGAGGACTATAACCATGGGCACTGTCACTGTGAGCAATATCACCATGAACACTGTCACCTTGGGAAATGTGACCGTGGGCACTGTCACCGTGTGCACTGTCAACATAAGCACTGTCACCATGGGAAATGTCATCATGGGCACTGTCACCATGGGCAGTGTCACCATGAGCCCTGTCACCGTGGGCCATGTCACCATGAGCACTGTCACCGTGGGCACTGTCACCATGGGAACTGTCACCATGAGCACTATCACCGTGAGGACTATAACCATGGGCACTGTCACCGTGAGCAATATCACGATGAACACTGTCACCATAGGAAATGTCACCGTGGGCACGGTCATCGTCTGCACTGTCAACATAAGCACTGTCACCATGGGAAATGTCACCATGGGCCCTGTCACCATGGGCAGTGTCACCATGAGCACTGTCACCATGGGAACTCTCACGATGGTCACTGTCACCATGAGCACTATCATCATGGGCAGTGCCACCATGAGGAATTTCACCATGGGAATTCCAAACATGTACACCGCCAGAATGAGCACAGTCACCATGGGCAGTGTCACCATGAGCAATGTCACCATGGGCACTTTCAACATGGGCACTGTCACCATGGACACCGTCATCATGAGCTCTGTTACCATGGGAAATGTCACCATGGGCACTGTCACCATAGGCACTGTCACCATGATCTCTGTCACCATGAGCACTATCACCATTAGCACTATCACCATGGGCACTATCACCAAGGGCGCTGTCACCAAGAGAACTATCACTGTGAGCACTGTCACCATGAGCACTGTCACCGTGAGCACTGTCACCATGAGCACTGTCACCATGGGCACTGTAACCATGGGAATTGTCACCATGAGCACTATCACTGTGAGCACTATCAACATGGGCAGTGTCACCGTGAGCACTGTCACCATGAGCACTGTCATCATGAGCACTGTCACCATGTGAATTGTCACCATGAGCACTTTCACCATGAGCACTATCACCATGAGCAGTATCACCAAGGGAACTGTCACCGTGAGCACTATCACCATGAGCACTATCACCATGGGCACTGTCACCATGGGTACTGTCACCATGGACACTGTCACCATGAGCACTATCGTCATGGGCAGTGCCACCATAAGGAATTTCACCATGGGAAATCCAACCATATACACCACCAGCATGAGCACAGTCACCATGGGCAGTGTCACCATGAGCACTGTCACCATGGGCACTTTCAACATACACAGTGTCACCATGCGAACTGTCACCATGAGCACTATCACCGTGAGCACTATCACCATGGGCAGTGTCACCGTGAGCAATATCACCATGGGCACAGTTACCGTGAGCACTATTACAATGGGTACTATCACCAAGGGCACTGTCACCGTGAGCACTGTCACCATGAGCACTGTCACCATGGGCACTGTCACCATGAGCACTGTCATCATCAGCACTGTCACCATGGGAACTGTCACCATGGGAACTGTCACCATGAGCACTATCATCGTGAGGACTATAACCATGGGCACTGTCACCGTGAGCCCTGTCACCATTAGAACTGTCACTGTGGGCACTATCACCGTGAGCACTATCACAATGGGCACTGTCACCATAGGCACTGTCACCATGGACACTGTCACCATGAACACTATCATCATGGGCAGTGCCACCATGAAGAATTTCACCGTGGGAACTCCAACCATGTACATCGGCAGGTTTAGAACAGTCACCATGGGCTGTGTCACCATGAGCACTGTCACCATGGGCACTATCACCATGCGAACTCTCACCATGAGCACTGTCACCGTGGGCAATGTCACCATGAGCACTGTCACCGTGGGCACTGTCACCATGGGAACTCTCACCATGAGCACTATCACCGTGAGCACTATCACCATGGGCAGTCTCACCATGAGCAATATCACCATGGGCATTATCACCGTGAGCAATGTCATCGTGTGCGCTGTCCCCATGAGCACTGTCACCATGAGCACTGTCACCATGGGCACTGTCACCATGGAAAATGTCACCTTGGAAACTGTCACCATGGGCACTGTAACCATGGACACTGTCACCAGGAGCACTATCACCATGGACACTGTTTCCATGAGCTTTGTCCCCAAGTACACTGTCAACATTGGAACTGTCATCATGGGCACTGTCACCATGGGCACTGTCACCATGATCACCGTCAATATGGGAACTGCCACCATGAGCACTGTCACCATGGACACTGCCACCATGAGCACTGTCACCGTGAGCACTGTCACCATGATCATTGTCACCAGGAGCATTGTCATCATGGGAAGTGTCACCATGAGTACTGTCACCATGGGCACTGTCACCATGGGCACTCTCAACATGGGCACTCTCACCATGGGCACTCTTGACCATGGACACTGTCACCATGGGCACTGTCACCATGGTAACTCTTACCATGAACACTGTCACCATGGGAAATGTCACTATGGGCACTGTCAGCATGGGCACTGTTACCATGGACACAGTCAACATGAGCACTATCATCATGGGCAGTGCCACCATGAGGAATTTCACCATGGCAACTCCAACCATGTACACCGCCAGCATGAGCACAGTCACCATGGGCAGTGTCACCGTGAGCACTATCACCATGGGCACTTTCAACATGGGCACTGTCACCATGCGAACTGTCACCATGAACACTATCACTATGAGCACTATCACCATGAGCACTCTCACAAAGGGCACTGTCACCGTGAGCTCTGTCACCATGAGCACTGTCACTGTGGGCAATGTCACCATGAGCACTGTCACCGTGGGCACTCTCACCATGGGAACTGTCACCATGAGCACTATCACCGTGAGCACTAACACCATTTGCAGTGTCACCGTGAGCAATATCACCATGGGAAATGTCAGAGTGAGCACTATTACCATGGGCACTATCACCATGAGCACTCTCACCATGAGCACTGTCACCGTGGGCACTGTCACCATGTGCACTGTCACCATGGGCAGTGTCACCATGAGCACTGTCACCCTGGGCTCTGTCATCATGGACACTGTCATCTTAGGAACTGCCACCACGGACACTGCCACCATGAGCACTGTAACCATTGGCACTGCCACAGTGAGCACTCTCACCATGAGCACTCTCACCATGGGAAATGTCACCATGAGCACGGTCACCAGGGACACTGTCACCATGGGCACTATCCACCAGGGCACTGTCACCGTGAGCACTATCACTGTGAGCACTATCACCGTGAGAAGTATCACCAAGGGCACTGTCACCATGAGCACTCTCATCGTGGGCACTGTCACCATGAGCACTGTCATCATGGGCACTGTCACCATGGGAACTCTCACCATTAGCACTGTCACTGTGGGCACTATCACCGTGAGCACTATCACAATGGACCCTGTCACCATAGGCACTGTCACCATGGACACTGTCACTATGAACACTATCATCATGGGCAGTGCCACCATAAGGAATTTCACCATAGAAACTCCAACCATGGACAATGCCAGCATGAGCACATTCACTATGGGCAGTGACACCATGAGCACTGCCACCATGGGCACTTTCAACATGGGCACTGTCACCATGCGAACCGTCACCATGATCACTATTACCATGAGCACTATCACCAAGGGCACTGTCAGCGTGAGCACTATTACCGTGAGCACTATCACCGTGAGCACGGTCACCATGAGCATTTTCACCGTGGGCACTGTCACCATGAGCATAGTCACCATGAGCATTGTCACCATGGGAACTCTCACCATGAGCATTGTCACCATGGGAAATGTCACCATGGGCACTGTCACCATAGGCACTGTCACCATGGACACTCTCAGCATGAGCACTATCATCATGTGCATTACCACCATAAAGAATTTCACCATGGGATCTCCAACCATGTACACCGCCAGCATGAGCACATTCACCATGGGCAGTGTCACCATGAGCACTATCACCATGAGCACTATCACCATGAGCATTATCACCAAGGGAACTGTCACCATGGACACTGTCAAGGTGAGCACTGTGACCGTTGGAATTCTCACCATGAGCATTGTCACCGTGGGCACAGTCACCATGAGCACTGTCACCATGGGCACTGTCACCATGGAAAATGTCACCTTGGAAACTGTCACCATGGGCACTGTAACCATGGACACTGTCACCAGGAGCACTATCACCATGGACACTGTTTCCATGAGCTTTGTCCCCAAGTACACTGTCAACATTGGAACTGTCATCATGGGCACTGTCACCATGGGCACTGTCACCATGATCACCGTCAATATGGGAACTGCCACCATGAGCACTGTCACCATGGACACTGCCACCATGAGCACTGTCACCGTGAGCACTGTCACCATGATCATTGTCACCAGGAGCATTGTCATCATGGGAAGTGTCACCATGAGTACTGTCACCATGGGCACTGTCACCATGGGCACTCTCAACATGGGCACTCTCACCATGGGCACTCTTGACCATGGACACTGTCACCATGGGCACTGTGAACATGAGCACTGTCAGCATGGTAACTCTTACCATGAACACTGTCACCATGGGAAATGTCACTATGGGCACTGTCAGCATGGGCACTGTTACCATGGACACAGTCAACATGAGCACTATCATCATGGGCAGTGCCACCATGAGGAATTTCACCATGGCAACTCCAACCATGTACACCGCCAGCATGAGCACAGTCACCATGGGCAGTGTCACCGTGAGCACTATCACCATGGGCACTTTCAACATGGGCACTGTCACCATGCGAACTGTCACCATGAACACTATCACTATGAGCACTATCACCATGAGCACTCTCCCAAAGGGCACTGTCACCGTGAGCTCTGTCACCATGAGCACTGTCACTGTGGGCAATGTCACCATGAGCACTGTCACCGTGGGCACTCTCACCATGGGAACTGTCACCATGAGCACTATCACCGTGAGCACTAACACCATTTGCAGTGTCACCGTGAGCAATATCACCATGGGAAATGTCAGAGTGAGCACTATTACCATGGGCACTATCACCATGAGCACTCTCACCATGAGCACTGTCACCGTGGGCACTGTCACCATGTGCACTGTCACCATGGGCAGTGTCACCATGAGCACTGTCACCCTGGGCTCTGTCATCATGGACACTGTCATCTTAGGAACTGCCACCACGGACACTGCCACCATGAGCACTGTAACCATTGGCACTGCCACAGTGAGCACTCTCACCATGAGCACTCTCACCATGGGAAATGTCACCATGAGCACGGTCACCAGGGACACTGTCACCATGGGCACTATCCATCAGGGCACTGTCACCGTGAGCACTATCACTGTGAGCACTATCACCGTGAAAAGTATCACCAAGGGCACTGTCACCATGAGCACTGTCATCGTGGGCACTGTCACCATGAGCACTGTCATCATGGGCACTGTCACCATGGGAACTCTCACCATTAGCACTGTCACTGTGGGCACTATCACCGTGAGCACTATCACAATGGACCCTGTCACCATAGGCACTGTCACCATGGACACTGTCACTATGAACACTATCATCATGGGCAGTGCCACCATAAGGAATTTCACCATAGAAACTCCAACCATGGACAATGCCAGCATGAGCACATTCACTATGGGCAGTGACACCATGAGCACTGCCACCATGGGCACTTTCAACATGGGCACTGTCACCATGCGAACCGTCACCATGAGCACTATCACCAAGGGCACTGTCAGCGTGAGCACTATTACCGTGAGCACTATCACCGTGAGCACGGTCACCATGAGCATTTTCACCGTGGGCACTGTCACCATGAGCATAGTCACCATGAGCATTGTCACCATGGGAACTCTCACCATGAGCACTGTCACCATGGGAAATGTCACCATGGGCACTGTCACCATAGGCACTGTC
>NW_028122207.1:0-60833 GCF_965194805.1 Balaenoptera borealis
GATCCATGGTACCTTTCATCACAATGCTAGATAACCTCTGTCATCACAATGCCCGATGACACCTGTCATCAGAATTGGCCATGGCCCTTGTCATCACAATGCTCCATGCCCTTGTCACCACAATGCTCCAGAACTCTTGGTATCATAATGCTCCATGCCCGTCTCATCACAATGTTCCATGACACTTGTCATCAAAATGCTCCATGGCCTTTGTCATCACAATGCTCCATGGCCCCTGTTATCACAGTGCTCCATGTTACCTTTCATCACAATCCTAGATGACCACTGTCATCACAATGCCCCATGACACCTGTCATCACAATTCGCCATGGCACTTGTCTTCACAATGCTCCATGATCCATGTCATCACAATGTTCCTGGACACTTATCATCACAATGAACTATGACCACATTCATCACAACGCTCCATGACCCCTGTCATAACACTGCTCCATGGCCTATGCATTCAAAATGCTCCATGGCCCCTGTAATCACATTGCTCCATGATCCCTTTCATCACAATGTTCTATGACCACTCTCATCACAATACCCCATGACGCCTATCATCATAATGCTCCAAGGCCCCTCTCATCACAATGCTCCATGAACCCTGTCATCACAATGTTCCATGTCACTTGTCATCACAGTGCTCCATGAACACCTGTCATCACAATATTCACTGCCCATGTAATCACAATGCTTCTGGTCCCCTATAATCACAGTGCTCCATACCCTATTCATCACAATGCTCCAGAACACTTGTCATCATAATGCTCCATGCCGGTGTCATCACAATGCTTGAAGAACCTTGTCTTCACAATGATCCATGAACCGTGTCATCACAAGGTTCCAGGACCATTGTCACCACAATGATCCATGACCCCTGTCATCTCAAGGCTCCATGATCTTTGTATTCACAAAGCTCCATGGCCCATATAATTGCGGTGATCCATGACCCCTGTCATCACAATGCTCCCTGGTATATTTCATCACAATTCTAGATGACCACTGTCATCACAGTGCTCCACGGCCCCTGTCATCAGAGTCCTCCATGATACTTTTCATTACAATTCTACATGACCACTGTCATCACAATTCCCCATGACACCTGTCATCACAATGCTCCATGAACGATGTCATCACAATATTCATGGACACTTGTGATCACAATGCTCCATGACAACTTACATCACAATGCTCCTTGACCCCTGTCATTTCATTGCTCCATGGCCTATGCATTCACAATGCTCCATGGCCCCTGTAATCACATTGCTCCATGATCCCTTTCATCACAATGCTCCAAGACCGCTGTCATCAAAATGCCCCATGACGCCTATCATCATAATGCTCCAAGGCCCCTCTCATCACAATGCTCCATGATCACTGTCATCACAATGATCCATGACACTAGTCATCACAGTGCTCCATGAACCCTTGTCATCACAATATTCACTGCCCATGTAATCACAATGCTCCTGGTCCCCTGTAATCACAATGCTCCATACCCTTGTCATCACAATGCTCCAGAACTCTTGTCATCATAATGCTCCATGCCCGTGTCATCACAGTGCACCATGACCACTTTCATCACAATGCTCCTTGACCCCTGTCATCACAATGCTCCATGGCCTATGTATTCACAATGCTCAATGTCCCCTGTAATCACATTGTTCCATGATCCTTTTCATCACAATGCTCTATGACCACTGTCATCACAATGCCACATGACACCTGTCATCACAATGCTCTATAGCCCCTGTCAGCACAATGTTCCATGACAGGTATCATCACAATGATCCATGACTGCTGTCATCAAAATGTTCCCTGCCCTTGTCATCTCAATGCTCCCTTGCCCCTGCCCTCACAATTTTCCATGCTCATATCATCACAATGCTCCATTACCCATGTCATCGTAGTGATCCATGACCCCTTTCATCACAATGCTCCATGACCCCAGTCATCACAATGCTCCATAGCCCTTGTCATCACAATGCTCCATTATCCCTGTCATCACAATGTTCCATGACTCAGGTCATCAAAATGCTCCATGGCCTTTGTCATCACAATGCTCCATGCCCTTGTCACCACAATGCTCCAGAACTCTTGGCATCATAATGCTCCATGCCCGCTTCATCACAATGCTCCATGACACTTGTCATCAAAATGCTCCATGGCCTTTGTCATCACAATGCTCCATGGCACCTGTTATGACAGTGCTCCATGTTACCTTTCATCTCAATTCTAGATGACCACTGTCATCACAATGCCCCATGACACCTGTCATCACAATTCGCCATGGCCCTTGTCATCACAATGCTCCATGATCCATGTCATCACAATGTTCCTGGACACTTATCATCACAATGAACTATGACCACATTCATCACAATGCTCCATGACCCCTGTCATCACACTGCTCCATGGCCTATGCATTCAAAATGCTCCATGGCCCCTTTAATCACATTGCTCCATGATCCCTTTCATCACAATGTTCTATGACCACTCTCATCACAATACCCCATGACGCCTATCATCATAATGCTCCAAGGCCCCTCTCATCACAATGCTCCATGAACCCTGTCATCACAATGTTCCATGACACTTGTCATCACAGTGCTCCATGAACCCCTGTCATCACAATATTCACTGCCCATGTAATCACAATGCTCCTGGTCCCCTGTAATCACAGTGCTCCATACACTTTTCATCACAATGCTCCAGAACTCTTGTCATCATAATGCTCCATGCCCGTGTCATCACAATTCTTGAAGAACCTTGTCATCACAATGCTCCATGAACCGTGTCATCACAAGGTTCCAGGACCCTTGTCATCACAATGATCCATGACCCCTGTCATCTCAATGCTCCATGATCTTTGTATTCACAATGCTCCATGGCCCCTATAATTGCGGTGATCCATGACCCCTGTCATCACAATGCTCCCTGGTATATTTCATCACAATTCTAGATGACCACTGTCATCACAGTGCTCCACGGCCCCTGTCGTCAGAATCCTCCATGATACCTTTCATTACAATACTACGTGACCACTGTCATCACAATGCCCCATGACACCTGTCATCACAATTCGCCATGGCACTTGTCATCACAATGCTCCATGAACCATGTCATCACAATGTTCATGGACACTTGTCATCACAATGCTCCATGACAACTTACATCACTATGCTCCTTGACCCCTGTCATTTCATTGCTCCATGGCCTATGCATTCACAATGCTCCATGGCTCCTTTAATCACATTGCTCCATGATCCCTTTCATCACAATGCTCCAAGACTGCTGTCATCACAATGCCCCATGATGCCTATCATCATAATGCTCCAAGGCCCCTCTCATCACAATGCTCCATGATCCCTGTCATCACAATGTTCCATGACTCTTGTCATCAAAATGCCTCATGATCCATTTAATCACAATGCTCCATGACTCCATTCATCACATCCTCCATGATACTTGTCATTACACTGCCCCATGACCTTTTTCAGAACAATGCTCCATGATACCAGTCATCACAATGCTCCATGACCATTGTCGTCACAGTGCTCCATGCCCCTTTCAACACAATGCTCCATGACAACTGTCATCACAATGCTCCATGGCCTTTGTCATCACAATTATACATGGCTCCTGTGATCACAGTGCTCCATGACCCCTTTCATCACAATGCTCCATGACCACTGTCATCACAATGTTCCATGATCGCTGTAATCACAATGACTCATGACACCATTCCTAAGAAGGCTCCAGTACGCCTGTCATCACAATGCTCCATGATCCCTGTCAGCACAAAGTTACATGACAATTGTCTTCACAATGCTCCAAGACACCTGTCATCACAATGTTGCCTGCCCATGTCATCAAAATGCTCCATGTCCCCTGTAATCACAATATTCCATTACACCTGTCTTCACAATGTTCCCTGCCCATGTCATCACAATGCTCCATTATCAATGTAATCAAAATGTTCGCCTGCCCTTGTCATCAAAATGCTCCATGGCCCCTTTAATCACAATGCTCCATGAACCCTGTCATCACAATGTTCCATGACAGTTGTCATCACAATGCTCCATGACACTGTAATCACAATGCTCCATGCCCTTGTCATCACAATGCTCCAGAACTCTTGTCATCATAATGATGAATGCTCGTGTCATCAAAAAGCTCCATGATACTTGTCATTACAATGTTCCATGGCCTTGTCATTACAATACTCCATGACCCCTGTCATCTCAATGCTCCATGATCTTTGTATTCACAATGCTCCATGGCCCCTATAATTGCGGTGATCCATGACACCTGTCATCACACTGCTCCATGGCCTATGCATTCAAAATGCTCCATGGCCCCTTTAATCACATTGCTCCATGATCCCTTTCATCACAATGTTCTATGACCACTCTCATCACAATACCCCATGACGCCTATCATCATAATGCTCCAAGGCCCCTCTCATCACAATGCTCCATGAACCCTGTCATCACAATGTTCCATGACACTTGTCATCACAGTGCTCCATGAACCCCTGTCATCACAATATTCACTGCCCATGTAATCACAATGCTCCTGGTCCCCTGTAATCACAGTGTTCCATACCCTTTTCATCACAATGCTCCAGAACACTTGTCATCATAATGCTCCATGCCCGTGTCATCACAATGCTTGAAGAACCTTGTCATCACAATGCTCCATGAACCGTGTCATCACCAGGTTCCAGGACACTTGTCATCACAATGATCCATGACCCCTGTCATCTCAATGCTCCATGATTTTGTATTCACAATGCTCCATGGCCCCTATAATTGCGGTGATCCATGACCCCTGTCATCACAATGCTCCCTGGTATATTTCATCACAATTCTAGATGACCACTGTCAACACAGGGCTCCACGGCCCCTGTCATCAGAGTCCTCCATGATACTTTTCATTACAATTCTACATGACCACTGTCATCACAATTCCCCATGACACCTGTCATCACAATGCTCCATGAACGATGTCATCACAATATTCATGGACACTTGTGATCACAATGCTCCATGACAACTTACATCACAATGCTCCTTGACCCCTGTCATTTCATTGCTCCATGGCCTATGCATTCACAATGCTCCATGGCTCCTGTAATCACATTGCTCCATGATCCCTTTAATCACAATGCTCCAAGACCGCTGTCATCAAAATGCCCCATGACGCCTATCATCATAATGCTCCAAGGCCCCTCTCATCACAATGCTCCATGATCCCTGTCATCACAATGATCCATGACACTAGTCAACACAGTGCTCCATTAACCCCTGTCATCACAATATTCACTGCCCATGTAATCACAATGCTCCTGGTCCCCTGTAATCACAATGCTCCATACCCTTGTCATCACAATGCTCCAGAACTCTTGTCATCATAATGCTCCATGCCCGTGTCATCACAGTGCTCCATGTCCACTTTCATCACAATGCTCCTTGACCCCTGTCATCACAATGCTCCATGGCCTATGTATTCACAATGCTCCATGGCCCCTGTAATCACATTGTTCCATGATCCTTTTCATCACAATGCTCTATGACCACTGTCATCACAATGCCACATGACACCTGTCATCACAATGCTCTATAGCCCCTGTCAGCACAATGTTCCATGACAGGTATCATCACAATGATCCATGACTGCTGTCATCACAATGTTCCCTGCCCTTGTCATTCTCATGCTCCCTGGCCCCTGTCATCAGAATGCTCCATGCTCATATCATCACAATGCTCCATTACCCATGTCATCGTAGTGATCCCTGACCCCTTTCATCACAATGCTCCATGACCCCAGTCATCACAATGCTCCATAGCCCTTCTCATCACAATGCTCCATTATCCCTGTCATCACAATGTTCCATGACTCTGGTCATCAAAATGCTCCATGGCCTTTGTCATCACAATGCTCCATGCCCTTGTCACCACAATGCTCCAGAACTCTTGGCATCATAATGCTCCATGCCCGTCTCATCACAATGCTCCATGACACTTGTCATCAAAATGCTCCATGGCCTTTGTCATCACAATGCTCCATGGCCCCTGTTATCACAGTGCTCCATGTTACCTTTCATCACAATTCTAGATGACCACTGTCATCACAAGGCCCCATGACACCTGTCATCACAATTCGCCACGGCCCTTGTCATCACAATGCTCCATGATCCATGTCATCACAATGTTCCATGACACTAGTCATCACAGTGTTCCATGACCCCTGTCATCACAATATTCACTGCCCATGTAATCACAATGCTCCTGGTCCCCTGTAATCATAATGCTCCATACCCTTGTCATCACAATGCTCCAGAACTCTTGTCATCATAATGCTCCATGCCCGTGTCATCACAATGCTTGAAGAACCTTGTCATCACAATGCTCCATGAACCGTGTCATCACAAGGTTCCAGGACCCTTGTCATCACAATGATCCGTGACCCCTGTCATCTCAATGCTCCATGATCTTTGTATTCACAATGCCCCATGGCCCCTATAATTGCGGTGATCCATGACCCCTGTCATCACAATGCTCCCTGGTATATTTCATCACAATTCTAGATGACCACTGTCATCACAGTGCTCCACGGCCCCTGTCATCAGAGTCCTCTCTGATACCTTTCATCACAATTCTATATGACCGCTCTCATCACAATTCCACATGACACCTGTCATCACAATGCTCCATGAACCATGTCATCACAATGTTCATGGACAATAGTCATCACAATGCTCCATGACAACTTACATCACGATGCTCCTTGACCCCTGTCATTTCATTGCTCCATGGCCTATGCATTCACAATGCTCCATGGCTCCTGTAATCACATTGCTCCATGATCCCTTTCATCACAATGCTCCAAGACTGCTGTCATCACAATGCCCCATGACGCCTATCATCATAATGCTCCAAGGCCCCTCTCATCACAATGCTCCATGATCCCTGTCATCACAATGTTCCATGACACTAGTCATCACAGTGCTCCATGACCCCTGTCATCACAATATTCACTGCCCATGTAATCACAATGCTCCTGGTCCCCTGTAATCACAATGCTCCATACACTTGTCATCACATAGCTCCAGAACTCTTGTCATCATAATTCTCCATGCTCGTGTCATCACAGTGCTCCATGACCACTTTCATCACAATGCTCCTTGACCCCTGTCATCACAATGCTCTATGACCACTGTCATCACAATGCCACATGACACCTGTCATCACAATGCTCTATAGCCCCTGTCAGCACAATGTTCCATGACAGGTATCATCACAATGATCCATGACTGCTGTCATCACAATATTCCCTGCCCTTGTCATCTCAATGCTCCCTGGCCCCTGTCATCACAATGCTCCATGCTCATATCATCACAATGCTCCATTACCCATGTCATCGTAGTGATCCATGACCCCTTTCATCACAATGCTCCATGACCCCAGTCATCACAATGCTCCATAGCCCTTGTCATCACAATGCTCCATTAGCCCTGTCATCACAATGTTCCATGACTCTTGTCATCAAAATGCCTCATGATCCATTTAATCACAATGCTCCATGACTCCTTTCATCACATCCTCCATGATAGTTGTCATTACACTCCCCATGACCTTTTTCAGAACAATGCTCCATGATACCAGTCATCACAATGCTCCATGACCATTGTCGTCACAATGCTCCATGCCCCTTTCAACACAATGCTCCATGACAACTGTCATCACAATGCTCCATGGCCTTTGTCATCACAATTATACATGGCCCCTGTGATCACAGTGCTCCATGACCCCTTTCATCACAATGCTCCATGACCACTGTCATCACAATGCCCCATGAACCCTGTCATCACAATGCTCCATGGCCCCTGTCATTACAATGCTCCATGACCACTGTCATCACAATGTTCCATGATCGCTGTAATCACAATGACCCATGACACCTTTCCTCAGAACGCTCCAGTACGCCTGTCATCACAATGCTCCAATGACCGTCTCATTACAATGCTGCATGATCCCTGTCAGCACAACGTTCCATGACAATTGTCATCACAATGCTCCATGACACCTGTCATCACAATGTTGCCTGCCCATGTCATCAAAATGCTCCATGTCCCCTGTAATCACAATGTTCCATTACACCTGTCTTCACAATGTTCCCTGCCCATGTCATCACAATGCTCCATTACCAATGTAATCAAAATGTTCGCCTGCCCTTGTCATCAAAATGCTCCATGGCCCCTTTAATCACAATGCTCCATGAACCCTGTCATCACAATGTTCCATGACAGTTGTCATCACAATGCTCCATGACCCTGTAATCACAATGCTCCATGCCCTTGTCATCACAATGCTCCAGAACTCTTGTCATCATAATGATGAATGCTCGTGTCATCGCAAAGCTCCATGATACTTGTCATCACAATGTTCCATGGCCTTGTCATTACAATACTCCATGGCCCCTGTCATCACAGTGCTCCATGATACCTTTTATCACAATTCTAGATGACCACTGTCATCACAATGCCCCAAGACACATGTCATCACAATTCGCCATGGCCCTTGCCATCACAATGCTCCATGACCCGTGTCATCACAATGGTCCAGGACACTTGTCATCACAATGATCCATGACCACTTACATCACAATGCTCCTTGACTCCTGTCATCACAATGCTCCATAGCCTATGCATTCGCAATGCTACATGGTCCCTGTAATCACATTGCTCCATGATCCATTTCATCACAATGCTCTATGACCACTGTCATTACAATGCCACATTATACCTGTCATCACAATGCTCCATGGCCCCTGTCAGCACAATGTTCCATGACAGATGTCATCACTCTCCTCCATGGTCCCTGTAATCACAATGCTCCATTCCCTTGTCAACGCAATGCTCCAGAACTCTTGTCATCATAATGCTCCATGCCCGTCTCATCACAATTCTCCATGACACTTTTCATTAAAATGCTCCATGGCCTTTATCATCACAATGCTCCATGGCCCCTGTTATCACAGTGATCCATGGTACCTTTCATCACAATGCTAGATAACCTCTGTCATCACAATGCCCGATGACACCTGTCATCAGAATTGGCCATGGCCCTTGTCATCACAATGCTCCATGCCCTTGTCACCACAATGCTCCAGAACTCTTGGTATCATAATGCTCCATGCCCGTCTCATCACAATGTTCCATGACACTTGTCATCAAAATGCTCCATGGCCTTTGTCATCACAATGCTCCATGGCCCCTGTTATCACAGTGCTCCATGTTACCTTTCATCACAATCCTAGATGACCACTGTCATCACAATGCCCCATGACACCTGTCATCACAATTCGCCATGGCCCTTGTCTTCACAATGCTCCATGATCCATATCATCACAATGTTCCTGGACACTTATCATCACAATGAACTATGACCACATTCATCACAACGCTCCATGACCCCTGTCATAACACTGCTCCATGGCCTATGCATTCAAAATGCTCCATGGCCCCTGTAATCACATTGCTCCATGATCCCTTTCATCACAATGTTCTATGACCACTCTCATCACAATACCCCATGACGCCTATCATCATAATGCTCCAAGGCCCCTCTCATCACAATGCTCCATGAACCCTGTCATCACAATGTTCCATGTCACTTGTCATCACAGTGCTCCATGAACCCCTGTCATCACAATATTCACTGCCCATGTAATCACAATGCTTCTGGTCCCCTATAATCACAGTGCTCCATACCCTATTCATCACAATGCTCCAGAACACTTGTCATCATAATGCTCCATGCCTGTGTCATCACAATGCTTGAAGAACCATGTCTTCACAATGATCCATGAATCGTGTCATCACAAGGTTCCAGGACCATTGTCACCACAATGATCCATGACCCCTGTCATATCAATGCTCCATGATCTTTGTATTCACAATGCTCCATGGCCCCTATAATTGCGGTGATCCATGACCCCTGTCATCACAATGCTCCCTGGTATATTTCATCACAATTCTAGATGACCACTGTCATCACAGTGCTCCACGGCCCCTGTCATCAGAGTCCTCCATGATACTTTTCATTACAATTCTACATGACCACTGTCATCACAATTCCCCATGACACCTGTCATCACAATGCTCCATGATCCATGTCATCACAATGTTCCTGGACACTTATCATCACAATGAACTATGACCACATTCATCACAACGCTCCATGACCCCTGTCATAACACTGCTCCATGGCCTATGCATTCAAAATGCTCCATGGCCCCTGTAATCACATTGCTCCATGATCCCTTTCATCACAATGTTCTATGACCACTCTCATCACAATACCCCATGACGCCTATCATCATAATGCTTCAAGGCCCCTCTCATCACAATGCTCCATGAACCCTGTCATCACAATGTTCCATGTCACTTGTCATCACAGTGCTCCATGAACCCCTGTCATCACAATATTCACTGCCCATGTAATCACAATGCTTCTGGTCCCCTATAATCACAGTGCTCCATACCCTATTCATCACAATGCTCCAGAACACTTGTCATCATAATGCTCCATGCCTGTGTCATCACAATGCTCCATGAACGATGTCATCACAATATTCATGGACACTTGTGATCACAATGCTCCATGACAACTTACATCACAATGCTCCTTGACCCCTGTCATTTCATTGCTCCATGGCCTATGCATTCACAATGCTCCATGGCTCCTGTAATCACATTGCTCCATGATCCCTTTAATCACAATGCTCCAAGACCGCTGTCATCAAAATGCCCCATGACGCCTATCATCATAATGCTCCAAGGCCCCTCTCATCACAATGCTCCATGATCCCTGTCATCACAATGATCCATGACACTAGTCAACACAGTGCTCCATTAACCCCTGTCATCACAATATTCACTGCCCATGTAATCACAATGCTCCTGGTCCCCTGTAATCACAATGCTCCATACCCTTGTCATCACAATGCTCCAGAACTCTTGTCATCATAATGCTCCATGCCCGTGTCATCACAGTGCTCCATGTCCACTTTCATCACAATGCTCCTTGACCCCTGTCATCACAATGCTCCATGGCCTATGTATTCACAATGCTCCATGGCCCCTGTAATCACATTGTTCCATGATCCTTTTCATCACAATGCTCTATGACCACTGTCATCACAATGCCACATGACACCTGTCATCACAATGCTCTATAGCCCCTGTCAGCACAATGTTCCATGACAGGTATCATCACAATGATCCATGACTGCTGTCATCACAATGTTCCCTGCCCTTGTCATTCTCATGCTCCCTGGCCCCTGTCATCAGAATGCTCCATGCTCATATCATCACAATGCTCCATTACCCATGTCATCGTAGTGATCCCTGACCCCTTTCATCACAATGCTCCATGACCCCAGTCATCACAATGCTCCATAGCCCTTCTCATCACAATGCTCCATTATCCCTGTCATCACAATGTTCCATGACTCTGGTCATCAAAATGCTCCATGGCCTTTGTCATCACAATGCTCCATGCCCTTGTCACCACAATGCTCCAGAACTCTTGGCATCATAATGCTCCATGCCCGTCTCATCACAATGCTCCATGACACTTGTCATCAAAATGCTCCATGGCCTTTGTCATCACAATGCTCCATGGCCCCTGTTATCACAGTGCTCCATGTTACCTTTCATCACAATACTAGATGACCACTGTCATCACAAGGCCCCATGACACCTGTCATCACAATTCGCCACGGCCCTTGTCATCACAATGCTCCATGATCCATGTCATCACAATGTTCCATGACACTAGTCATCACAGTGTTCCATGACCCCTGTCATCACAATATTCACTGCCCATGTAATCACAATGCTCCTGGTCCCCTGTAATCATAATGCTCCATACCCTTGTCATCACAATGCTCCAGAACTCTTGTCATCATAATGCTCCATGCCCGTGTCATCACAATGCTTGAAGAACCTTGTCATCACAATGCTCCATGAACCGTGTCATCACAAGGTTCCAGGACCCTTGTCATCACAATGATCCGTGACCCCTGTCATCTCAATGCTCCATGATCTTTGTATTCACAATGCTCCATGGCCCCTATAATTGCGGTGATCCATGACCCCTGTCATCACAATGCTCCCTGGTATATTTCATCACAATTCTAGATGACTACTGTCATCACAGTGCTCCACGGCCCCTGTCATCAGAGTCCTCCCTGATACCTTTCATCACAATTCTATATGACCGCTCTCATCACAATTCCACATGACACCTGTCATCACAATGCTCCATGAACCATGTCATCACAATGTTCATGGACAATAGTCATCACAATGCTCCATGACAACTTACATCACGATGCTCCTTGACCCCTGTCATTTCATTGCTCCATGGCCTATGCATTCACAATGCTCCATGGCTCCTGTAATCACATTGCTCCATGATCCCTTTCATCACAATGCTCCAAGACTGCTGTCATCACAATGCCCCATGACGCCTATCATCATAATGCTCCAAGGCCCCTCTCATCACAATGCTCCATGATCCCTGTCATCACAATGTTCCATGACACTAGTCATCACAGTGCTCCATGACCCCTGTCATCACAATATTCACTGCCCATGTAATCACAATGCTCCTGGTCCCCTGTAATCACAATGCTCCATACACTTGTCATCACATAGCTCCAGAACTCTTGTCATCATAATTCTCCATGCTCGTGTCATCACAGTGCTCCATGACCACTTTCATCACAATGCTCCTTGACCCCTGTCATCACAATGCTCTATGACCACTGTCATCACAATGCCACATGACACCTGTCATCACAATGCTCTATAGCCCCTGTCAGCACAATGTTCCATGACAGGTATCATCACAATGATCCATGACTGCTGTCATCACAATATTCCCTGCCCTTGTCATCTCAATGCTCCCTGGCCCCTGTCATCACAATGCTCCATGCTCATATCATCACAATGCTCCATTACCCATGTCATCGTAGTGATCCATGACCCCTTTCATCACAATGCTCCATGACCCCAGTCATCACAATGCTCCATAGCCCTTGTCATCACAATGCTCCATTAGCCCTGTCATCACAATGTTCCATGACTCTTGTCATCAAAATGCCTCATGATCCATTTAATCACAATGCTCCATGACTCCTTTCATCACATCCTCCATGATACTTGTCATTACACTCCCCATGACCTTTTTCAGAACAATGCTCCATGATACCAGTCATCACAATGCTCCATGACCATTGTCGTCACAATGCTCCATGCCCCTTTCAACACAATGCTCCATGACAACTGTCATCACAATGCTCCATGGCCTTTGTCATCACAATTATACATGGCCCCTGTGATCACAGTGCTCCATGACCCCTTTCATCACAATGCTCCATGACCACTGTCATCACAATGCCCCATGAACCCTGTCATCACAATGCTCCATGGCCCCTGTCATTACAATGTTCCATGACCACTGTCATCACAATGTTCCATGATCGCTGTAATCACAATGACCCATGACACCTTTCCTCAGAACGCTCCAGTACGCCTGTCATCACAATGCTCCAATGACCGTCTCATTACAATGCTGCATGATCCCTGTCAGCACAACGTTCCATGACAATTGTCATCACAATGCTCCATGACACCTGTCATCACAATGTTGCCTGCCCATGTCATCAAAATGCTCCATGTCCCCTGTAATCACAATGTTCCATTACACCTGTCTTCACAATGTTCCCTGCCCATGTCATCACAATGCTCCATTACCAATGTAATCAAAATGTTCGCCTGCCCTTGTCATCAAAATGCTCCATGGCCCCTTTAATCACAATGCTCCATGAACCCTGTCATCACAATGTTCCATGACAGTTGTCATCACAATGCTCCATGACCCTGTAATCACAATGCTCCATGCCCTTGTCATCACAATGCTCCAGAACTCTTGTCATCATAATGATGAATGCTCGTGTCATCGCAAAGCTCCATGATACTTGTCATCACAATGTTCCATGGCCTTGTCATTACAATACTCCATGGCCCCTGTCATCACAGTGCTCCATGATACCTTTTATCACAATTCTAGATGACCACTGTCATCACAATGCCCCAAGACACATGTCATCACAATTCGCCATGGCCCTTGCCATCACAATGCTCCATGACCCGTGTCATCACAATGGTCCAGGACACTTGTCATCACAATGATCCATGACCACTTACATCACAATGCTCCTTGACTCCTGTCATCACAATGCTCCATAGCCTATGCATTCGCAATGCTACATGGTCCCTGTAATCACATTGCTCCATGATCCATTTCATCACAATGCTCTATGACCACTGTCATTACAATGCCACATTATACCTGTCATCACAATGCTCCATGGCCCCTGTCAGCACAATGTTCCATGACAGATGTCATCACTCTCCTCCATGGTCCCTGTAATCACAATGCTCCATTCCCTTGTCAACGCAATGCTCCAGAACTCTTGTCATCATAATGCTCCATGCCCGTCTCATCACAATTCTCCATGACACTTTTCATTAAAATGCTCCATGGCCTTTATCATCACAATGCTCCATGGCCCCTGTTATCACAGTGATCCATGGTACCTTTCATCACAATGCTAGATAACCTCTGTCATCACAATGCCCGATGACACCTGTCATCAGAATTGGCCATGGCCCTTGTCATCACAATGCTCCATGCCCTTGTCACCACAATGCTCCAGAACTCTTGGTATCATAATGCTCCATGCCCGTCTCATCACAATGTTCCATGACACTTGTCATCAAAATGCTCCATGGCCTTTGTCATCACAATGCTCCATGGCCCCTGTTATCACAGTGCTCCATGTTACCTTTCATCACAATCCTAGATGACCACTGTCATCACAATGCCCCATGACACCTGTCATCACAATTCGCCATGGCCCTTGTCTTCACAATGCTCCATGATCCATATCATCACAATGTTCCTGGACACTTATCATCACAATGAACTATGACCACATTCATCACAACGCTCCATGACCCCTGTCATAACACTGCTCCATGGCCTATGCATTCAAAATGCTCCATGGCCCCTGTAATCACATTGCTCCATGATCCCTTTCATCACAATGTTCTATGACCACTCTCATCACAATACCCCATGACGCCTATCATCATAATGCTCCAAGGCCCCTCTCATCACAATGCTCCATGAACCCTGTCATCACAATGTTCCATGTCACTTGTCATCACAGTGCTCCATGAACCCCTGTCATCACAATATTCACTGCCCATGTAATCACAATGCTTCTGGTCCCCTATAATCACAGTGCTCCATACCCTATTCATCACAATGCTCCAGAACACTTGTCATCATAATGCTCCATGCCTGTGTCATCACAATGCTTGAAGAACCATGTCTTCACAATGATCCATGAATCGTGTCATCACAAGGTTCCAGGACCATTGTCACCACAATGATCCATGACCCCTGTCATATCAATGCTCCATGATCTTTGTATTCACAATGCTCCATGGCCCCTATAATTGCGGTGATCCATGACCCCTGTCATCACAATGCTCCCTGGTATATTTCATCACAATTCTAGATGACCACTGTCATCACAGTGCTCCACGGCCCCTGTCATCAGAGTCCTCCATGATACTTTTCATTACAATTCTACATGACCACTGTCATCACAATTCCCCATGACACCTGTCATCACAATGCTCCATGATCCATGTCATCACAATGTTCCTGGACACTTATCATCACAATGAACTATGACCACATTCATCACAACGCTCCATGACCCCTGTCATAACACTGCTCCATGGCCTATGCATTCAAAATGCTCCATGGCCCCTGTAATCACATTGCTCCATGATCCCTTTCATCACAATGTTCTATGACCACTCTCATCACAATACCCCATGACGCCTATCATCATAATGCTTCAAGGCCCCTCTCATCACAATGCTCCATGAACCCTGTCATCACAATGTTCCATGTCACTTGTCATCACAGTGCTCCATGAACCCCTGTCATCACAATATTCACTGCCCATGTAATCACAATGCTTCTGGTCCCCTATAATCACAGTGCTCCATACCCTATTCATCACAATGCTCCAGAACACTTGTCATCATAATGCTCCATGCCTGTGTCATCACAATGCTCCATGAACGATGTCATCACAATATTCATGGACACTTGTGATCACAATGCTCCATGACAACTTACATCACAATGCTCCTTGACCCCTGTCATTTCATTGCTCCATGGCCTATGCATTCACAATGCTCCATGGCCCCTGTAATCACATTGCTCCATGATCCCTTTAATCACAATGCTCCAAGACCGCTGTCATCAAAATGCCCCATGACGCCTATCATCATAATGCTCCAAGGCCCCTCTCATCACAATGCTCCATGATCCCTGTCATCACAATGATCCATGACACTAGTCAACACAGTGCTCCATTAACCCCTGTCATCACAATATTCACTGCCCATGTAATCACAATGCTCCTGGTCCCCTGTAATCACAATGCTCCATACCCTTGTCATCACAATGCTCCAGAACTCTTGTCATCATAATGCTCCATGCCCGTGTCATCACAGTGCTCCATGTCCACTTTCATCACAATGCTCCTTGACCCCTGTCATCACAATGCTCCATGGCCTATGTATTCACAATGCTCCATGGCCCCTGTAATCACATTGTTCCATGATCCTTTTCATCACAATGCTCTATGACCACTGTCATCACAATGCCACATGACACCTGTCATCACAATGCTCTATAGCCCCTGTCAGCACAATGTTCCATGACAGGTATCATCACAATGATCCATGACTGCTGTCATCACAATGTTCCCTGCCCTTGTCATTCTCATGCTCCCTGGCCCCTGTCATCAGAATGCTCCATGCTCATATCATCACAATGCTCCATTACCCATGTCATCGTAGTGATCCCTGACCCCTTTCATCACAATGCTCCATGACCCCAGTCATCACAATGCTCCATAGCCCTTCTCATCACAATGCTCCATTATCCCTGTCATCACAATGTTCCATGACTCTGGTCATCAAAATGCTCCATGGCCTTTGTCATCACAATGCTCCATGCCCTTGTCACCACAATGCTCCAGAACTCTTGGCATCATAATGCTCCATGCCCGTCTCATCACAATGCTCCATGACACTTGTCATCAAAATGCTCCATGGCCTTTGTCATCACAATGCTCCATGGCCCCTGTTATCACAGTGCTCCATGTTACCTTTCATCACAATACTAGATGACCACTGTCATCACAAGGCCCCATGACACCTGTCATCACAATTCGCCACGGCCCTTGTCATCACAATGCTCCATGATCCATGTCATCACAATGTTCCATGACACTAGTCATCACAGTGTTCCATGACCCCTGTCATCACAATATTCACTGCCCATGTAATCACAATGCTCCTGGTCCCCTGTAATCATAATGCTCCATACCCTTGTCATCACAATGCTCCAGAACTCTTGTCATCATAATGCTCCATGCCCGTGTCATCACAATGCTTGAAGAACCTTGTCATCACAATGCTCCATGAACCGTGTCATCACAAGGTTCCAGGACCCTTGTCATCACAATGATCCGTGACCCCTGTCATCTCAATGCTCCATGATCTTTGTATTCACAATGCTCCATGGCCCCTATAATTGCGGTGATCCATGACCCCTGTCATCACAATGCTCCCTGGTATATTTCATCACAATTCTAGATGACTACTGTCATCACAGTGCTCCACGGCCCCTGTCATCAGAGTCCTCCCTGATACCTTTCATCACAATTCTATATGACCGCTCTCATCACAATTCCACATGACACCTGTCATCACAATGCTCCATGAACCATGTCATCACAATGTTCATGGACAATAGTCATCACAATGCTCCATGACAACTTACATCACGATGCTCCTTGACCCCTGTCATTTCATTGCTCCATGGCCTATGCATTCACAATGCTCCATGGCTCCTGTAATCACATTGCTCCATGATCCCTTTCATCACAATGCTCCAAGACTGCTGTCATCACAATGCCCCATGACGCCTATCATCATAATGCTCCAAGGCCCCTCTCATCACAATGCTCCATGATCCCTGTCATCACAATGTTCCATGACACTAGTCATCACAGTGCTCCATGACCCCTGTCATCACAATATTCACTGCCCATGTAATCACAATGCTCCTGGTCCCCTGTAATCACAATGCTCCATACACTTGTCATCACATAGCTCCAGAACTCTTGTCATCATAATTCTCCATGCTCGTGTCATCACAGTGCTCCATGACCACTTTCATCACAATGCTCCTTGACCCCTGTCATCACAATGCTCTATGACCACTGTCATCACAATGCCACATGACACCTGTCATCACAATGCTCTATAGCCCCTGTCAGCACAATGTTCCATGACAGGTATCATCACAATGATCCATGACTGCTGTCATCACAATATTCCCTGCCCTTGTCATCTCAATGCTCCCTGGCCCCTGTCATCACAATGCTCCATGCTCATATCATCACAATGCTCCATTACCCATGTCATCGTAGTGATCCATGACCCCTTTCATCACAATGCTCCATGACCCCAGTCATCACAATGCTCCATAGCCCTTGTCATCACAATGCTCCATTAGCCCTGTCATCACAATGTTCCATGACTCTTGTCATCAAAATGCCTCATGATCCATTTAATCACAATGCTCCATGACTCCTTTCATCACATCCTCCATGATACTTGTCATTACACTCCCCATGACCTTTTTCAGAACAATGCTCCATGATACCAGTCATCACAATGCTCCATGACCATTGTCGTCACAATGCTCCATGCCCCTTTCAACACAATGCTCCATGACAACTGTCATCACAATGCTCCATGGCCTTTGTCATCACAATTATACATGGCCCCTGTGATCACAGTGCTCCATGACCCCTTTCATCACAATGCTCCATGACCACTGTCATCACAATGCCCCATGAACCCTGTCATCACAATGCTCCATGGCCCCTGTCATTACAATGCTCCATGACCACTGTCATCACAATGTTCCATGATCGCTGTAATCACAATGACCCATGACACCTTTCCTCAGAACGCTCCAGTACGCCTGTCATCACAATGCTCCAATGACCGTCTCATTACAATGCTGCATGATCCCTGTCAGCACAACGTTCCATGACAATTGTCATCACAATGCTCCATGACACCTGTCATCACAATGTTGCCTGCCCATGTCATCAAAATGCTCCATGTCCCCTGTAATCACAATGTTCCATTACACCTGTCTTCACAATGTTCCCTGCCCATGTCATCACAATGCTCCATTACCAATGTAATCAAAATGTTCGCCTGCCCTTGTCATCAAAATGCTCCATGGCCCCTTTAATCACAATGCTCCATGAACCCTGTCATCACAATGTTCCATGACAGTTGTCATCACAATGCTCCATGACCCTGTAATCACAATGCTCCATGCCCTTGTCATCACAATGCTCCAGAACTCTTGTCATCATAATGATGAATGCTCGTGTCATCGCAAAGCTCCATGATACTTGTCATCACAATGTTCCATGGCCTTGTCATTACAATACTCCATGGCCCCTGTCATCACAGTGCTCCATGATACCTTTTATCACAATTCTAGATGACCACTGTCATCACAATGCCCCAAGACACATGTCATCACAATTCGCCATGGCCCTTGCCATCACAATGCTCCATGACCCGTGTCATCACAATGGTCCAGGACACTTGTCATCACAATGATCCATGACCACTTACATCACAATGCTCCTTGACTCCTGTCATCACAATGCTCCATAGCCTATGCATTCGCAATGCTACATGGTCCCTGTAATCACATTGCTCCATGATCCATTTCATCACAATGCTCTATGACCACTGTCATTACAATGCCACATTATACCTGTCATCACAATGCTCCATGGCCCCTGTCAGCACAATGTTCCATGACAGATGTCATCACTCTCCTCCATGGTCCCTGTAATCACAATGCTCCATTCCCTTGTCAACGCAATGCTCCAGAACTCTTGTCATCATAATGCTCCATGCCCGTCTCATCACAATTCTCCATGACACTTTTCATTAAAATGCTCCATGGCCTTTATCATCACAATGCTCCATGGCCCCTGTTATCACAGTGATCCATGGTACCTTTCATCACAATGCTAGATAACCTCTGTCATCACAATGCCCGATGACACCTGTCATCAGAATTGGCCATGGCCCTTGTCATCACAATGCTCCATGCCCTTGTCACCACAATGCTCCAGAACTCTTGGTATCATAATGCTCCATGCCCGTCTCATCACAATGTTCCATGACACTTGTCATCAAAATGCTCCATGGCCTTTGTCATCACAATGCTCCATGGCCCCTGTTATCACAGTGCTCCATGTTACCTTTCATCACAATCCTAGATGACCACTGTCATCACAATGCCCCATGACACCTGTCATCACAATTCGCCATGGCCCTTGTCTTCACAATGCTCCATGATCCATATCATCACAATGTTCCTGGACACTTATCATCACAATGAACTATGACCACATTCATCACAACGCTCCATGACCCCTGTCATAACACTGCTCCATGGCCTATGCATTCAAAATGCTCCATGGCCCCTGTAATCACATTGCTCCATGATCCCTTTCATCACAATGTTCTATGACCACTCTCATCACAATACCCCATGACGCCTATCATCATAATGCTCCAAGGCCCCTCTCATCACAATGCTCCATGAACCCTGTCATCACAATGTTCCATGTCACTTGTCATCACAGTGCTCCATGAACCCCTGTCATCACAATATTCACTGCCCATGTAATCACAATGCTTCTGGTCCCCTATAATCACAGTGCTCCATACCCTATTCATCACAATGCTCCAGAACACTTGTCATCATAATGCTCCATGCCTGTGTCATCACAATGCTTGAAGAACCATGTCTTCACAATGATCCATGAATCGTGTCATCACAAGGTTCCAGGACCATTGTCACCACAATGATCCATGACCCCTGTCATATCAATGCTCCATGATCTTTGTATTCACAATGCTCCATGGCCCCTATAATTGCGGTGATCCATGACCCCTGTCATCACAATGCTCCCTGGTATATTTCATCACAATTCTAGATGACCACTGTCATCACAGTGCTCCACGGCCCCTGTCATCAGAGTCCTCCATGATACTTTTCATTACAATTCTACATGACCACTGTCATCACAATTCCCCATGACACCTGTCATCACAATGCTCCATGATCCATGTCATCACAATGTTCCTGGACACTTATCATCACAATGAACTATGACCACATTCATCACAACGCTCCATGACCCCTGTCATAACACTGCTCCATGGCCTATGCATTCAAAATGCTCCATGGCCCCTGTAATCACATTGCTCCATGATCCCTTTCATCACAATGTTCTATGACCACTCTCATCACAATACCCCATGACGCCTATCATCATAATGCTTCAAGGCCCCTCTCATCACAATGCTCCATGAACCCTGTCATCACAATGTTCCATGTCACTTGTCATCACAGTGCTCCATGAACCCCTGTCATCACAATATTCACTGCCCATGTAATCACAATGCTTCTGGTCCCCTATAATCACAGTGCTCCATACCCTATTCATCACAATGCTCCAGAACACTTGTCATCATAATGCTCCATGCCTGTGTCATCACAATGCTCCATGAACGATGTCATCACAATATTCATGGACACTTGTGATCACAATGCTCCATGACAACTTACATCACAATGCTCCTTGACCCCTGTCATTTCATTGCTCCATGGCCTATGCATTCACAATGCTCCATGGCCCCTGTAATCACATTGCTCCATGATCCCTTTAATCACAATGCTCCAAGACCGCTGTCATCAAAATGCCCCATGACGCCTATCATCATAATGCTCCAAGGCCCCTCTCATCACAATGCTCCATGATCCCTGTCATCACAATGATCCATGACACTAGTCAACACAGTGCTCCATTAACCCCTGTCATCACAATATTCACTGCCCATGTAATCACAATGCTCCTGGTCCCCTGTAATCACAATGCTCCATACCCTTGTCATCACAATGCTCCAGAACTCTTGTCATCATAATGCTCCATGCCCGTGTCATCACAGTGCTCCATGTCCACTTTCATCACAATGCTCCTTGACCCCTGTCATCACAATGCTCCATGGCCTATGTATTCACAATGCTCCATGGCCCCTGTAATCACATTGTTCCATGATCCTTTTCATCACAATGCTCTATGACCACTGTCATCACAATGCCACATGACACCTGTCATCACAATGCTCTATAGCCCCTGTCAGCACAATGTTCCATGACAGGTATCATCACAATGATCCATGACTGCTGTCATCACAATGTTCCCTGCCCTTGTCATTCTCATGCTCCCTGGCCCCTGTCATCAGAATGCTCCATGCTCATATCATCACAATGCTCCATTACCCATGTCATCGTAGTGATCCCTGACCCCTTTCATCACAATGCTCCATGACCCCAGTCATCACAATGCTCCATAGCCCTTCTCATCACAATGCTCCATTATCCCTGTCATCACAATGTTCCATGACTCTGGTCATCAAAATGCTCCATGGCCTTTGTCATCACAATGCTCCATGCCCTTGTCACCACAATGCTCCAGAACTCTTGGCATCATAATGCTCCATGCCCGTCTCATCACAATGCTCCATGACACTTGTCATCAAAATGCTCCATGGCCTTTGTCATCACAATGCTCCATGGCCCCTGTTATCACAGTGCTCCATGTTACCTTTCATCACAATACTAGATGACCACTGTCATCACAAGGCCCCATGACACCTGTCATCACAATTCGCCACGGCCCTTGTCATCACAATGCTCCATGATCCATGTCATCACAATGTTCCATGACACTAGTCATCACAGTGCTCCATGACCCCTGTCATCACAATATTCACTGCCCATGTAATCACAATGCTCCTGGTCCCCTGTAATCATAATGCTCCATACCCTTGTCATCACAATGCTCCAGAACTCTTGTCATCATAATGCTCCATGCCCGTGTCATCACAATGCTTGAAGAACCTTGTCATCACAATGCTCCATGAACCGTGTCATCACAAGGTTCCAGGACCCTTGTCATCACAATGATCCGTGACCCCTGTCATCTCAATGCTCCATGATCTTTGTATTCACAATGCTCCATGGCCCCTATAATTGCGGTGATCCATGACCCCTGTCATCACAATGCTCCCTGGTATATTTCATCACAATTCTAGATGACCACTGTCATCACAGTGCTCCACGGCCCCTGTCATCAGAGTCCTCCCTGATACCTTTCATCACAATTCTATATGACCGCTCTCATCACAATTCCACATGACACCTGTCATCACAATGCTCCATGAACCATGTCATCACAATGTTCATGGACAATAGTCATCACAATGCTCCATGACAACTTACATCACAATGCTCCTTGACCCCTGTCATTTCATTGCTCCATGGCCTATGCATTCACAATGCTCCATGGCTCCTGTAATCACATTGCTCCATGATCCCTTTCATCACAATGCTCCAAGACTGCTGTCATCACAATGCCCCATGATGCCTATCATCATAATGCTCCAAGACCCCTCTCATCACAATGCTCCATGATCCCTGTCATCACAATGTTCCATGACACTAGTCATCACAGTGCTCCATGACCCCTGTCATCACAATATTCACTGCCCATGTAATCACAATGCTCCTGGTCCCCTGTAATCACAATGCTCCATACCCTTGTCATCACATAGCTCCAGAACTCTTGTCATCATAATTCTCCATGCTCGTGTCATCAAAGTGCTCCATGACCACTTTCATCACAATGCTCTATGACCACTGTCATCACAATGCTCCATAGCCCTTGTCATCACAATGCTCCATTAGCGCTGTCATCACAATGTTCCATGACTCTTGTCATCAAAATGCCTCATGATCCATTTAATCACAATGCTCCATGACTCCTTTCATCACATCCTCCATGATACTTGTCATTACACTCCCCATGACCTTTTTCAGAACAATGCTCCATGATACCAGTCATCACAATGCTCCATGACCATTGTCGTCACAATGCTCCATGCCCCTTTCAACACAATGCTCCATGACAACTGTCATCACAATGCTCCATGGCCTTTGTCATCACAATTATACATGGCCCCTGTGATCACAGTGCTCCATGACCCCTTTCATCACAATGCTCCATGACCACTGTCATCACAATGCCCCATGAACCCTGTCATCACAATGCTCCATGGCCCCTGTCATTACAATGCTCCATGACCACTGTCATCACAATGTTCCATGATCGCTGTAATCACAATGACCCATGACACCTTTCCTCAGAACGCTCCAGTACGCCTGTCATCACAATGCTCCAATGACCGTCTCATCACAATGCTCCATGATCCCTGTCAGCACAACATTACATGACAATTGTCATCACAATGCTCCATGACACCTGTCATCACAATGTTGCCTGCCCATGTCATCAAAATGCTCCATGTCCCCTGTAATCACAATGTTCCATTACACCTGTCTTCACAATGTTCCCTGCCCATGTCATCACAATGCTCCATTACCAATGTAATCAAAATGTTCGCCTGCCCTTGTCATCAAAATGCTCCATGGCCCCTTTAATCACAATGCTCCATGAACCCTGTCATCACAATGTTCCATGACAGTTGTCATCACAATGCTCCATGACCCTGTAATCACAATGCTCCATGCCCTTGTCATCACAATGCTCCAGAACTCTTGTCATCATAATGATGAATGCTCGTGTCATCACAAAGCTCCATGATACTTGTCATCACAATGTTCCATGGCCTTTTCATTACAATACTCCATGGCCCCTGTCATCACAGTGCTCCATGATACCATTTATCACAATTCTAGATGACCACTGTCATCACAATGCCCCAAGACACATGTCATCACAATTCGCCATGGCCCTTGCCATCACAATGCTCCACGACCCGTGTCATCACAATGGTCCAGGACACTTGTCATCACAATGATCCATGACCACTTACATCACAATGCTCCTTGACTCCTGTCATCACAATGCTCCATAGCCTATGCATTCGCAATGCTACATGGTCCCTGTAATCACATTGCTCCATGATCCATTTCATCACAATGCTCTATGACCACTGTCATTACAATGCCACATTATACCTGTCATCACAATGCTCCATGGCCCCTGTCAGCACAATGTTCCATGACAGATGTCATCACTCTCCTCCATGGTCCCTGTAATCACAATGCTCCATTCCCTTGTCAACGCAATGCTCCAGAACTCTTGTCATCAAAATGCTCCATGCCCGTCTCATCACAATTTTACATGACACTTTTCATTAAAATGCTCCATGGCCTTTATCGTCACAATGTTCCATGGCCCCTGTTATCACAGTGATCCATGGTACCTTTCATCACAATGCTAGATAACCTCTGTCATCACAATGCCCGATGACACCTGTCATCAGAAATGGCCATGGCCCTTGTCATCACAATGCTCCATGCCCTTGTCACCACAATGCTCCAGAACTCTTGGCATCATAATGCTCCATGCCCGTCTCATCACAATGCTCCATGACACTTGTCATCAAAATGCTCCATGGCCTTTGTCCTCACAATGCTCCATGGCCCCTGTTATCACAGTGCTCCATGTTACCTTTCATCACAATCCTAGATGACCACTGTCATCACAATGCCCCATGACACCTGTCATCACAATTCGCCATGGCCCTTGTCATCACAATGCTCCATGATCCATGTCATCACAATGTTCCTGGACACTTATCATCACAATGAACTATGACCACATTCATCACAATGCCTCATGACCCCTGTCATCACACTGCTCCATGGCCTATGCATTCAATATGCTCCATGGCCCCTGTAATCACATTGCTTCATGATCCCTTTCATCACAATGTTCTATGACCACTCTCATCACAATACCCCATGACGCCTATCATCATAATGCTCCAAGGCCCCTCTCATCACAATGCTCCATGAACCCTGTCATCACAATGTTCCATGACACTTGTCATCACAGTGCTCCATGAACCCTTGTCATCACAATATTCACTGCCCATGTAATCACAATGCTCCTGGTCCCCTGTAATCACAGTGCTCCATACCCTTTTCATCACAATGCTCCAGAACTCTTGTCATCATAATGCTGCATGCCCGTGTCATCACAATGCTTGAAGAACCTTGTCATCACAATGCTCCATGAACCGTGTCATCACAAGGTTCCAGGACCCTTGTCATCACAATGATCCATGACCCCTGTCATCTCAATGCTCCATGATCTTTGTATTCACAATGCTCCATGGCCCCTATAATTGCGGTGATCCATGACCCCTGTCATCACAATGCTCCCTGGTATATTTCATCACAATTCTAGATGACCACAGTCATCACAGTGCTCCACGGCCCCTGTCGTCAGAGTCCTCCATGATACCTTTCATTACAATTCTACATGACCACTGTCATCACAATGCCCCATGACACCTGTCATCACAATTCGCCATGGCACTTGTCATAACAATGCTCCATGAACCATGTCATCACAATGTTCATGGACACTTGTCATCACAATGCTCCATGACAACTTACATCACAATGCTCCTTGACCCCTGTCACTTCATTGCTCCATGGCCTATGCATTCACAATGCTCCATGGCTCCTGTAATCACATTGCTCCATGATCCGTTTCATCACAATGCTCCAAGACCGCTGTCATCACAATGCCCCATGACGCCTATCATCATAATGCTCCAAGGCCCCTCTCATCACAATGCTCCATGATCCCGGTCATCACAATGTTCCATGACATTAGTCATCACAGTGCTCCATGACCCCTGTCATCAGAATATTCACTGCCCATGTAATCAAAATGCTCCTTGTCCCCTGTAATCACAATTCTCCATACCCTTGTCATCACAATGCTCCAGAACTCTTGTCATCATAATTCTCCATGCCCGCGTCATCACAGTGCCCCATGACCCCTGTCATCACAATGCTCTATGACCACTGTCATCACAATGCCACATGACACCTGTCATCACAATGCTCTATAGCCCCTGTCAGCACAATGTTCCATGACAGGTATCATCACAATGGTCCATGTCTGCTGTCATCACAATGTTCCCTGCCCTTGTCATCTCAATGCTCCCTGGCCCCTCTCATCACAATGCTCCATGCTCATATCATCACAATGCTCCATTACCCATGTCATCGTAGTGATCCATGACCCCTTTCATCACAATGCTCCATGACCCCAGTCATCACAATGCTCCATAGCCCTTGTCATCACAATGCTCCATTAGCCCTGTCATCACAATGTTCCATGACTCTTGTCATCAAAATGCCTCATGATCCATTTAATCACAATGCTCCATGACTCCTTTCATCACATCCTCCATGATACTTGTCATTACACTGCCCCATATCCTTTTTCAGAACAATGCTCCATGATACCATTCCTCACAATGCTCCATGATCATTGTTGTCACAATGCTCCATGCCCCTTTCAACACAATGCTCCATGACAACTGTCATCACAATGCTCCCTGGCCTTTGTCATCACAATTATACATGGCCCCTGTGATCACAGTGCTCCATGACCCCTTTCATCACAATGCTCCATGACCACTGTCATCACAATGTTGCCTGCCCATGTCATCAAAATGCTCCATGTCCCCTGTAATCACAATGTTCCATTACACCTGTCTTCACAATGTTCCCTGCCCATGTCATCACAATGCTCCATTACCAAGGTAATCAAAATGTTCGCCTGCCCTTGTCATCAAAATGCTCCATGGCCCCTTTAATCACAATGCTCCATGAACCCTGTCATCACAATGTTCCATGACAGTTGTCATCACAATGCTCCATGACCCTGTAATCACAATGCTCCATGCCCTTGTCATCACAATGCTCCAGAACTCTTGTCATCATAATGATGAATGCTCGTGTCATCACAAAGCTCCATGATACTTGTCATCACAATGTTCCATGGCCTTGTCATTACAATACTCCATGGCCCCTGTCATCACAGTGCTCCATGATACCTTTTATCACAATTCTAGATGACCACTGTCATCACAATGCCCCAAGACACATGTCATCACAATTCGCCATGGCCCTTGCCATCACAATGCTCCATGACCCGTGTCATCACAATGGTCCAGGACACTTGTCATCACAATGATACATGACCACTTACATCACAATGCTCCTTGACTCCTGTCATCACAATGCTCCATAGCCTATGCATTCGCAATGCTACATGGTCCCTGTAATCACATTGCTCCATGATCCATTTCATCACAATGCTCTATGACCACTGTCATTACAATGCCACATTATACCTGTCATCACAATGCTCCATGGCCCCTGTCAGCACAATGTTCCATGACAGATGTCATCACTCTCCTCCATGGTCCCTGTAATCACAATGCTCCATTCCCTTTTCAACGCAATGCTCCAGAACTCTTGTCATCATAATGCTCCATGCCCGTCTCATCACAATTCTCCATGACACTTTTCATTAAAATGCTCCATGGCCTTTATCATCACAATGCTCCATGGCCCCTGTTATCACAGTGATCCATGGTACCTTTCATCACAATGCTAGATAACCTCTGTCATCACAATGCCCGATGACACCTGTCATCAGAATTGGCCATGGCCCTTGTCATCACAATGCTCCATGCCCTTGTCACCACAATGCTCCAGAACTCTTGGTATCATAATGCTCCATGCCCGTCTCATCACAATGTTCCATGACACTTGTCATCAAAATGCTCCATGGCCTTTGTCATCACAATGCTCCATGGCCCCTGTTATCACAGTGCTCCATGTTACCTTTCATCACAATCCTAGATGACCACTGTCATCACAATGCCCCATGACACCTGTCATCACAATTCGCCATGGCACTTGTCTTCACAATGCTCCATGATCCATGTCATCACAATGTTCCTGGACACTTATCATCACAATGAACTATGACCACATTCATCACAACGCTCCATGACCCCTGTCATAACACTGCTCCATGGCCTATGCATTCAAAATGCTCCATGGCCCCTGTAATCACATTGCTCCATGATCCCTTTCATCACAATGTTCTATGACCACTCTCATCACAATACCCCATGACGCCTATCATCATAATGCTCCAAGGCCCCTCTCATCACAATGCTCCATGAACCCTGTCATCACAATGTTCCATGTCACTTGTCATCACAGTGCTCCATGAACACCTGTCATCACAATATTCACTGCCCATGTAATCACAATGCTTCTGGTCCCCTATAATCACAGTGCTCCATACCCTATTCATCACAATGCTCCAGAACACTTGTCATCATAATGCTCCATGCCGGTGTCATCACAATGCTTGAAGAACCTTGTCTTCACAATGATCCATGAACCGTGTCATCACAAGGTTCCAGGACCATTGTCACCACAATGATCCATGACCCCTGTCATCTCAAGGCTCCATGATCTTTGTATTCACAAAGCTCCATGGCCCATATAATTGCGGTGATCCATGACCCCTGTCATCACAATGCTCCCTGGTATATTTCATCACAATTCTAGATGACCACTGTCATCACAGTGCTCCACGGCCCCTGTCATCAGAGTCCTCCATGATACTTTTCATTACAATTCTACATGACCACTGTCATCACAATTCCCCATGACACCTGTCATCACAATGCTCCATGAACGATGTCATCACAATATTCATGGACACTTGTGATCACAATGCTCCATGACAACTTACATCACAATGCTCCTTGACCCCTGTCATTTCATTGCTCCATGGCCTATGCATTCACAATGCTCCATGGCCCCTGTAATCACATTGCTCCATGATCCCTTTCATCACAATGCTCCAAGACCGCTGTCATCAAAATGCCCCATGACGCCTATCATCATAATGCTCCAAGGCCCCTCTCATCACAATGCTCCATGATCACTGTCATCACAATGATCCATGACACTAGTCATCACAGTGCTCCATGAACCCTTGTCATCACAATATTCACTGCCCATGTAATCACAATGCTCCTGGTCCCCTGTAATCACAATGCTCCATACCCTTGTCATCACAATGCTCCAGAACTCTTGTCATCATAATGCTCCATGCCCGTGTCATCACAGTGCACCATGACCACTTTCATCACAATGCTCCTTGACCCCTGTCATCACAATGCTCCATGGCCTATGTATTCACAATGCTCAATGTCCCCTGTAATCACATTGTTCCATGATCCTTTTCATCACAATGCTCTATGACCACTGTCATCACAATGCCACATGACACCTGTCATCACAATGCTCTATAGCCCCTGTCAGCACAATGTTCCATGACAGGTATCATCACAATGATCCATGACTGCTGTCATCAAAATGTTCCCTGCCCTTGTCATCTCAATGCTCCCTTGCCCCTGCCCTCACAATTTTCCATGCTCATATCATCACAATGCTCCATTACCCATGTCATCGTAGTGATCCATGACCCCTTTCATCACAATGCTCCATGACCCCAGTCATCACAATGCTCCATAGCCCTTGTCATCACAATGCTCCATTATCCCTGTCATCACAATGTTCCATGACTCAGGTCATCAAAATGCTCCATGGCCTTTGTCATCACAATGCTCCATGCCCTTGTCACCACAATGCTCCAGAACTCTTGGCATCATAATGCTCCATGCCCGCTTCATCACAATGCTCCATGACACTTGTCATCAAAATGCTCCATGGCCTTTGTCATCACAATGCTCCATGGCACCTGTTATGACAGTGCTCCATGTTACCTTTCATCTCAATTCTAGATGACCACTGTCATCACAATGCCCCATGACACCTGTCATCACAATTCGCCATGGCCCTTGTCATCACAATGCTCCATGATCCATGTCATCACAATGTTCCTGGACACTTATCATCACAATGAACTATGACCACATTCATCACAATGCTCCATGACCCCTGTCATCACACTGCTCCATGGCCTATGCATTCAAAATGCTCCATGGCCCCTTTAATCACATTGCTCCATGATCCCTTTCATCACAATGTTCTATGACCACTCTCATCACAATACCCCATGACGCCTATCATCATAATGCTCCAAGGCCCCTCTCATCACAATGCTCCATGAACCCTGTCATCACAATGTTCCATGACACTTGTCATCACAGTGCTCCATGAACCCCTGTCATCACAATATTCACTGCCCATGTAATCACAATGCTCCTGGTCCCCTGTAATCACAGTGCTCCATACACTTTTCATCACAATGCTCCAGAACTCTTGTCATCATAATGCTCCATGCCCGTGTCATCACAATTCTTGAAGAACCTTGTCATCACAATGCTCCATGAACCGTGTCATCACAAGGTTCCAGGACCCTTGTCATCACAATGATCCATGACCCCTGTCATCTCAATGCTCCATGATCTTTGTATTCACAATGCTCCATGGCCCCTATAATTGCGGTGATCCATGACCCCTGTCATCACAATGCTCCCTGGTATATTTCATCACAATTCTAGATGACCACTGTCATCACAGTGCTCCACGGCCCCTGTCGTCAGAATCCTCCATGATACCTTTCATTACAATACTACGTGACCACTGTCATCACAATGCCCCATGACACCTGTCATCACAATTCGCCATGGCACTTGTCATCACAATGCTCCATGAACCATGTCATCACAATGTTCATGGACACTTGTCATCACAATGCTCCATGACAACTTACATCACTATGCTCCTTGACCCCTGTCATTTCATTGCTCCATGGCCTATGCATTCACAATGCTCCATGGCTCCTTTAATCACATTGCTCCATGATCCCTTTCATCACAATGCTCCAAGACTGCTGTCATCACAATGCCCCATGATGCCTATCATCATAATGCTCCAAGGCCCCTCTCATCACAATGCTCCATGATCCCTGTCATCACAATGTTCCATGACTCTTGTCATCAAAATGCCTCATGATCCATTTAATCACAATGCTCCATGACTCCATTCATCACATCCTCCATGATACTTGTCATTACACTGCCCCATGACCTTTTTCAGAACAATGCTCCATGATACCAGTCATCACAATGCTCCATGACCATTGTCGTCACAGTGCTCCATGCCCCTTTCAACACAATGCTCCATGACAACTGTCATCACAATGCTCCATGGCCTTTGTCATCACAATTATACATGGCTCCTGTGATCACAGTGCTCCATGACCCCTTTCATCACAATGCTCCATGACCACTGTCATCACAATGTTCCATGATCGCTGTAATCACAATGACTCATGACACCATTCCTAAGAAGGCTCCAGTACGCCTGTCATCACAATGCTCCATGATCCCTGTCAGCACAAAGTTACATGACAATTGTCTTCACAATGCTCCAAGACACCTGTCATCACAATGTTGCCTGCCCATGTCATCAAAATGCTCCATGTCCCCTGTAATCACAATATTCCATTACACCTGTCTTCACAATGTTCCCTGCCCATGTCATCACAATGCTCCATTATCAATGTAATCAAAATGTTCGCCTGCCCTTGTCATCAAAATGCTCCATGGCCCCTTTAATCACAATGCTCCATGAACCCTGTCATCACAATGTTCCATGACAGTTGTCATCACAATGCTCCATGACACTGTAATCACAATGCTCCATGCCCTTGTCATCACAATGCTCCAGAACTCTTGTCATCATAATGATGAATGCTCGTGTCATCAAAAAGCTCCATGATACTTGTCATTACAATGTTCCATGGCCTTGTCATTACAATACTCCATGACCCCTGTCATCTCAATGCTCCATGATCTTTGTATTCACAATGCTCCATGGCCCCTATAATTGCGGTGATCCATGACACCTGTCATCACACTGCTCCATGGCCTATGCATTCAAAATGCTCCATGGCCCCTTTAATCACATTGCTCCATGATCCCTTTCATCACAATGTTCTATGACCACTCTCATCACAATACCCCATGACGCCTATCATCATAATGCTCCAAGGCCCCTCTCATCACAATGCTCCATGAACCCTGTCATCACAATGTTCCATGACACTTGTCATCACAGTGCTCCATGAACCCCTGTCATCACAATATTCACTGCCCATGTAATCACAATGCTCCTGGTCCCCTGTAATCACAGTGTTCCATACCCTTTTCATCACAATGCTCCAGAACACTTGTCATCATAATGCTCCATGCCCGTGTCATCACAATGCTTGAAGAACCTTGTCATCACAATGCTCCATGAACCGTGTCATCACCAGGTTCCAGGACACTTGTCATCACAATGATCCATGACCCCTGTCATCTCAATGCTCCATGATTTTGTATTCACAATGCTCCATGGCCCCTATAATTGCGGTGATCCATGACCCCTGTCATCACAATGCTCCCTGGTATATTTCATCACAATTCTAGATGACCACTGTCAACACAGGGCTCCACGGCCCCTGTCATCAGAGTCCTCCATGATACTTTTCATTACAATTCTACATGACCACTGTCATCACAATTCCCCATGACACCTGTCATCACAATGCTCCATGAACGATGTCATCACAATATTCATGGACACTTGTGATCACAATGCTCCATGACAACTTACATCACAATGCTCCTTGACCCCTGTCATTTCATTGCTCCATGGCCTATGCATTCACAATGCTCCATGGCTCCTGTAATCACATTGCTCCATGATCCCTTTAATCACAATGCTCCAAGACCGCTGTCATCAAAATGCCCCATGACGCCTATCATCATAATGCTCCAAGGCCCCTCTCATCACAATGCTCCATGATCCCTGTCATCACAATGATCCATGACACTAGTCAACACAGTGCTCCATTAACCCCTGTCATCACAATATTCACTGCCCATGTAATCACAATGCTCCTGGTCCCCTGTAATCACAATGCTCCATACCCTTGTCATCACAATGCTCCAGAACTCTTGTCATCATAATGCTCCATGCCCGTGTCATCACAGTGCTCCATGTCCACTTTCATCACAATGCTCCTTGACCCCTGTCATCACAATGCTCCATGGCCTATGTATTCACAATGCTCCATGGCCCCTGTAATCACATTGTTCCATGATCCTTTTCATCACAATGCTCTATGACCACTGTCATCACAATGCCACATGACACCTGTCATCACAATGCTCTATAGCCCCTGTCAGCACAATGTTCCATGACAGGTATCATCACAATGATCCATGACTGCTGTCATCACAATGTTCCCTGCCCTTGTCATTCTCATGCTCCCTGGCCCCTGTCATCAGAATGCTCCATGCTCATATCATCACAATGCTCCATTACCCATGTCATCGTAGTGATCCCTGACCCCTTTCATCACAATGCTCCATGACCCCAGTCATCACAATGCTCCATAGCCCTTCTCATCACAATGCTCCATTATCCCTGTCATCACAATGTTCCATGACTCTGGTCATCAAAATGCTCCATGGCCTTTGTCATCACAATGCTCCATGCCCTTGTCACCACAATGCTCCAGAACTCTTGGCATCATAATGCTCCATGCCCGTCTCATCACAATGCTCCATGACACTTGTCATCAAAATGCTCCATGGCCTTTGTCATCACAATGCTCCATGGCCCCTGTTATCACAGTGCTCCATGTTACCTTTCATCACAATTCTAGATGACCACTGTCATCACAAGGCCCCATGACACCTGTCATCACAATTCGCCACGGCCCTTGTCATCACAATGCTCCATGATCCATGTCATCACAATGTTCCATGACACTAGTCATCACAGTGTTCCATGACCCCTGTCATCACAATATTCACTGCCCATGTAATCACAATGCTCCTGGTCCCCTGTAATCATAATGCTCCATACCCTTGTCATCACAATGCTCCAGAACTCTTGTCATCATAATGCTCCATGCCCGTGTCATCACAATGCTTGAAGAACCTTGTCATCACAATGCTCCATGAACCGTGTCATCACAAGGTTCCAGGACCCTTGTCATCACAATGATCCGTGACCCCTGTCATCTCAATGCTCCATGATCTTTGTATTCACAATGCCCCATGGCCCCTATAATTGCGGTGATCCACGACCCCTGTCATCACAATGCTCCCTGGTATATTTCATCACAATTCTAGATGACCACTGTCATCACAGTGCTCCACGGCCCCTGTCATCAGAGTCCTCTCTGATACCTTTCATCACAATTCTATATGACCGCTCTCATCACAATTCCACATGACACCTGTCATCACAATGCTCCATGAACCATGTCATCACAATGTTCATGGACAATAGTCATCACAATGCTCCATGACAACTTACATCACGATGCTCCTTGACCCCTGTCATTTCATTGCTCCATGGCCTATGCATTCACAATGCTCCATGGCTCCTGTAATCACATTGCTCCATGATCCCTTTCATCACAATGCTCCAAGACTGCTGTCATCACAATGCCCCATGACGCCTATCATCATAATGCTCCAAGGCCCCTCTCATCACAATGCTCCATGATCCCTGTCATCACAATGTTCCATGACACTAGTCATCACAGTGCTCCATGACCCCTGTCATCACAATATTCACTGCCCATGTAATCACAATGCTCCTGGTCCCCTGTAATCACAATGCTCCATACACTTGTCATCACATAGCTCCAGAACTCTTGTCATCATAATTCTCCATGCTCGTGTCATCACAGTGCTCCATGACCACTTTCATCACAATGCTCCTTGACCCCTGTCATCACAATGCTCTATGACCACTGTCATCACAATGCCACATGACACCTGTCATCACAATGCTCTATAGCCCCTGTCAGCACAATGTTCCATGACAGGTATCATCACAATGATCCATGACTGCTGTCATCACAATATTCCCTGCCCTTGTCATCTCAATGCTCCCTGGCCCCTGTCATCACAATGCTCCATGCTCATATCATCACAATGCTCCATTACCCATGTCATCGTAGTGATCCATGACCCCTTTCATCACAATGCTCCATGACCCCAGTCATCACAATGCTCCATAGCCCTTGTCATCACAATGCTCCATTAGCCCTGTCATCACAATGTTCCATGACTCTTGTCATCAAAATGCCTCATGATCCATTTAATCACAATGCTCCATGACTCCTTTCATCACATCCTCCATGATAGTTGTCATTACACTCCCCATGACCTTTTTCAGAACAATGCTCCATGATACCAGTCATCACAATGCTCCATGACCATTGTCGTCACAATGCTCCATGCCCCTTTCAACACAATGCTCCATGACAACTGTCATCACAATGCTCCATGGCCTTTGTCATCACAATTATACATGGCCCCTGTGATCACAGTGCTCCATGACCCCTTTCATCACAATGCTCCATGACCACTGTCATCACAATGCCCCATGAACCCTGTCATCACAATGCTCCATGGCCCCTGTCATTACAATGCTCCATGACCACTGTCATCACAATGTTCCATGATCGCTGTAATCACAATGACCCATGACACCTTTCCTCAGAACGCTCCAGTACGCCTGTCATCACAATGCTCCAATGACCGTCTCATTACAATGCTGCATGATCCCTGTCAGCACAACGTTCCATGACAATTGTCATCACAATGCTCCATGACACCTGTCATCACAATGTTGCCTGCCCATGTCATCAAAATGCTCCATGTCCCCTGTAATCACAATGTTCCATTACACCTGTCTTCACAATGTTCCCTGCCCATGTCATCACAATGCTCCATTACCAATGTAATCAAAATGTTCGCCTGCCCTTGTCATCAAAATGCTCCATGGCCCCTTTAATCACAATGCTCCATGAACCCTGTCATCACAATGTTCCATGACAGTTGTCATCACAATGCTCCATGACCCTGTAATCACAATGCTCCATGCCCTTGTCATCACAATGCTCCAGAACTCTTGTCATCATAATGATGAATGCTCGTGTCATCGCAAAGCTCCATGATACTTGTCATCACAATGTTCCATGGCCTTGTCATTACAATACTCCATGGCCCCTGTCATCACAGTGCTCCATGATACCTTTTATCACAATTCTAGATGACCACTGTCATCACAATGCCCCAAGACACATGTCATCACAATTCGCCATGGCCCTTGCCATCACAATGCTCCATGACCCGTGTCATCACAATGGTCCAGGACACTTGTCATCACAATGATCCATGACCACTTACATCACAATGCTCCTTGACTCCTGTCATCACAATGCTCCATAGCCTATGCATTCGCAATGCTACATGGTCCCTGTAATCACATTGCTCCATGATCCATTTCATCACAATGCTCTATGACCACTGTCATTACAATGCCACATTATACCTGTCATCACAATGCTCCATGGCCCCTGTCAGCACAATGTTCCATGACAGATGTCATCACTCTCCTCCATGGTCCCTGTAATCACAATGCTCCATTCCCTTGTCAACGCAATGCTCCAGAACTCTTGTCATCATAATGCTCCATGCCCGTCTCATCACAATTCTCCATGACACTTTTCATTAAAATGCTCCATGGCCTTTATCATCACAATGCTCCATGGCCCCTGTTATCACAGTGATCCATGGTACCTTTCATCACAATGCTAGATAACCTCTGTCATCACAATGCCCGATGACACCTGTCATCAGAATTGGCCATGGCCCTTGTCATCACAATGCTCCATGCCCTTGTCACCACAATGCTCCAGAACTCTTGGTATCATAATGCTCCATGCCCGTCTCATCACAATGTTCCATGACACTTGTCATCAAAATGCTCCATGGCCTTTGTCATCACAATGCTCCATGGCCCCTGTTATCACAGTGCTCCATGTTACCTTTCATCACAATCCTAGATGACCACTGTCATCACAATGCCCCATGACACCTGTCATCACAATTCGCCATGGCCCTTGTCTTCACAATGCTCCATGATCCATATCATCACAATGTTCCTGGACACTTATCATCACAATGAACTATGACCACATTCATCACAACGCTCCATGACCCCTGTCATAACACTGCTCCATGGCCTATGCATTCAAAATGCTCCATGGCCCCTGTAATCACATTGCTCCATGATCCCTTTCATCACAATGTTCTATGACCACTCTCATCACAATACCCCATGACGCCTATCATCATAATGCTCCAAGGCCCCTCTCATCACAATGCTCCATGAACCCTGTCATCACAATGTTCCATGTCACTTGTCATCACAGTGCTCCATGAACCCCTGTCATCACAATATTCACTGCCCATGTAATCACAATGCTTCTGGTCCCCTATAATCACAGTGCTCCATACCCTATTCATCACAATGCTCCAGAACACTTGTCATCATAATGCTCCATGCCTGTGTCATCACAATGCTTGAAGAACCATGTCTTCACAATGATCCATGAATCGTGTCATCACAAGGTTCCAGGACCATTGTCACCACAATGATCCATGACCCCTGTCATATCAATGCTCCATGATCTTTGTATTCACAATGCTCCATGGCCCCTATAATTGCGGTGATCCATGACCCCTGTCATCACAATGCTCCCTGGTATATTTCATCACAATTCTAGATGACCACTGTCATCACAGTGCTCCACGGCCCCTGTCATCAGAGTCCTCCATGATACTTTTCATTACAATTCTACATGACCACTGTCATCACAATTCCCCATGACACCTGTCATCACAATGCTCCATGATCCATGTCATCACAATGTTCCTGGACACTTATCATCACAATGAACTATGACCACATTCATCACAACGCTCCATGACCCCTGTCATAACACTGCTCCATGGCCTATGCATTCAAAATGCTCCATGGCCCCTGTAATCACATTGCTCCATGATCCCTTTCATCACAATGTTCTATGACCACTCTCATCACAATACCCCATGACGCCTATCATCATAATGCTTCAAGGCCCCTCTCATCACAATGCTCCATGAACCCTGTCATCACAATGTTCCATGTCACTTGTCATCACAGTGCTCCATGAACCCCTGTCATCACAATATTCACTGCCCATGTAATCACAATGCTTCTGGTCCCCTATAATCACAGTGCTCCATACCCTATTCATCACAATGCTCCAGAACACTTGTCATCATAATGCTCCATGCCTGTGTCATCACAATGCTCCATGAACGATGTCATCACAATATTCATGGACACTTGTGATCACAATGCTCCATGACAACTTACATCACAATGCTCCTTGACCCCTGTCATTTCATTGCTCCATGGCCTATGCATTCACAATGCTCCATGGCTCCTGTAATCACATTGCTCCATGATCCCTTTAATCACAATGCTCCAAGACCGCTGTCATCAAAATGCCCCATGACGCCTATCATCATAATGCTCCAAGGCCCCTCTCATCACAATGCTCCATGATCCCTGTCATCACAATGATCCATGACACTAGTCAACACAGTGCTCCATTAACCCCTGTCATCACAATATTCACTGCCCATGTAATCACAATGCTCCTGGTCCCCTGTAATCACAATGCTCCATACCCTTGTCATCACAATGCTCCAGAACTCTTGTCATCATAATGCTCCATGCCCGTGTCATCACAGTGCTCCATGTCCACTTTCATCACAATGCTCCTTGACCCCTGTCATCACAATGCTCCATGGCCTATGTATTCACAATGCTCCATGGCCCCTGTAATCACATTGTTCCATGATCCTTTTCATCACAATGCTCTATGACCACTGTCATCACAATGCCACATGACACCTGTCATCACAATGCTCTATAGCCCCTGTCAGCACAATGTTCCATGACAGGTATCATCACAATGATCCATGACTGCTGTCATCACAATGTTCCCTGCCCTTGTCATTCTCATGCTCCCTGGCCCCTGTCATCAGAATGCTCCATGCTCATATCATCACAATGCTCCATTACCCATGTCATCGTAGTGATCCCTGACCCCTTTCATCACAATGCTCCATGACCCCAGTCATCACAATGCTCCATAGCCCTTCTCATCACAATGCTCCATTATCCCTGTCATCACAATGTTCCATGACTCTGGTCATCAAAATGCTCCATGGCCTTTGTCATCACAATGCTCCATGCCCTTGTCACCACAATGCTCCAGAACTCTTGGCATCATAATGCTCCATGCCCGTCTCATCACAATGCTCCATGACACTTGTCATCAAAATGCTCCATGGCCTTTGTCATCACAATGCTCCATGGCCCCTGTTATCACAGTGCTCCATGTTACCTTTCATCACAATACTAGATGACCACTGTCATCACAAGGCCCCATGACACCTGTCATCACAATTCGCCACGGCCCTTGTCATCACAATGCTCCATGATCCATGTCATCACAATGTTCCATGACACTAGTCATCACAGTGTTCCATGACCCCTGTCATCACAATATTCACTGCCCATGTAATCACAATGCTCCTGGTCCCCTGTAATCATAATGCTCCATACCCTTGTCATCACAATGCTCCAGAACTCTTGTCATCATAATGCTCCATGCCCGTGTCATCACAATGCTTGAAGAACCTTGTCATCACAATGCTCCATGAACCGTGTCATCACAAGGTTCCAGGACCCTTGTCATCACAATGATCCGTGACCCCTGTCATCTCAATGCTCCATGATCTTTGTATTCACAATGCTCCATGGCCCCTATAATTGCGGTGATCCATGACCCCTGTCATCACAATGCTCCCTGGTATATTTCATCACAATTCTAGATGACTACTGTCATCACAGTGCTCCACGGCCCCTGTCATCAGAGTCCTCCCTGATACCTTTCATCACAATTCTATATGACCGCTCTCATCACAATTCCACATGACACCTGTCATCACAATGCTCCATGAACCATGTCATCACAATGTTCATGGACAATAGTCATCACAATGCTCCATGACAACTTACATCACGATGCTCCTTGACCCCTGTCATTTCATTGCTCCATGGCCTATGCATTCACAATGCTCCATGGCTCCTGTAATCACATTGCTCCATGATCCCTTTCATCACAATGCTCCAAGACTGCTGTCATCACAATGCCCCATGACGCCTATCATCATAATGCTCCAAGGCCCCTCTCATCACAATGCTCCATGATCCCTGTCATCACAATGTTCCATGACACTAGTCATCACAGTGCTCCATGACCCCTGTCATCACAATATTCACTGCCCATGTAATCACAATGCTCCTGGTCCCCTGTAATCACAATGCTCCATACACTTGTCATCACATAGCTCCAGAACTCTTGTCATCATAATTCTCCATGCTCGTGTCATCACAGTGCTCCATGACCACTTTCATCACAATGCTCCTTGACCCCTGTCATCACAATGCTCTATGACCACTGTCATCACAATGCCACATGACACCTGTCATCACAATGCTCTATAGCCCCTGTCAGCACAATGTTCCATGACAGGTATCATCACAATGATCCATGACTGCTGTCATCACAATATTCCCTGCCCTTGTCATCTCAATGCTCCCTGGCCCCTGTCATCACAATGCTCCATGCTCATATCATCACAATGCTCCATTACCCATGTCATCGTAGTGATCCATGACCCCTTTCATCACAATGCTCCATGACCCCAGTCATCACAATGCTCCATAGCCCTTGTCATCACAATGCTCCATTAGCCCTGTCATCACAATGTTCCATGACTCTTGTCATCAAAATGCCTCATGATCCATTTAATCACAATGCTCCATGACTCCTTTCATCACATCCTCCATGATACTTGTCATTACACTCCCCATGACCTTTTTCAGAACAATGCTCCATGATACCAGTCATCACAATGCTCCATGACCATTGTCGTCACAATGCTCCATGCCCCTTTCAACACAATGCTCCATGACAACTGTCATCACAATGCTCCATGGCCTTTGTCATCACAATTATACATGGCCCCTGTGATCACAGTGCTCCATGACCCCTTTCATCACAATGCTCCATGACCACTGTCATCACAATGCCCCATGAACCCTGTCATCACAATGCTCCATGGCCCCTGTCATTACAATGTTCCATGACCACTGTCATCACAATGTTCCATGATCGCTGTAATCACAATGACCCATGACACCTTTCCTCAGAACGCTCCAGTACGCCTGTCATCACAATGCTCCAATGACCGTCTCATTACAATGCTGCATGATCCCTGTCAGCACAACGTTCCATGACAATTGTCATCACAATGCTCCATGACACCTGTCATCACAATGTTGCCTGCCCATGTCATCAAAATGCTCCATGTCCCCTGTAATCACAATGTTCCATTACACCTGTCTTCACAATGTTCCCTGCCCATGTCATCACAATGCTCCATTACCAATGTAATCAAAATGTTCGCCTGCCCTTGTCATCAAAATGCTCCATGGCCCCTTTAATCACAATGCTCCATGAACCCTGTCATCACAATGTTCCATGACAGTTGTCATCACAATGCTCCATGACCCTGTAATCACAATGCTCCATGCCCTTGTCATCACAATGCTCCAGAACTCTTGTCATCATAATGATGAATGCTCGTGTCATCGCAAAGCTCCATGATACTTGTCATCACAATGTTCCATGGCCTTGTCATTACAATACTCCATGGCCCCTGTCATCACAGTGCTCCATGATACCTTTTATCACAATTCTAGATGACCACTGTCATCACAATGCCCCAAGACACATGTCATCACAATTCGCCATGGCCCTTGCCATCACAATGCTCCATGACCCGTGTCATCACAATGGTCCAGGACACTTGTCATCACAATGATCCATGACCACTTACATCACAATGCTCCTTGACTCCTGTCATCACAATGCTCCATAGCCTATGCATTCGCAATGCTACATGGTCCCTGTAATCACATTGCTCCATGATCCATTTCATCACAATGCTCTATGACCACTGTCATTACAATGCCACATTATACCTGTCATCACAATGCTCCATGGCCCCTGTCAGCACAATGTTCCATGACAGATGTCATCACTCTCCTCCATGGTCCCTGTAATCACAATGCTCCATTCCCTTGTCAACGCAATGCTCCAGAACTCTTGTCATCATAATGCTCCATGCCCGTCTCATCACAATTCTCCATGACACTTTTCATTAAAATGCTCCATGGCCTTTATCATCACAATGCTCCATGGCCCCTGTTATCACAGTGATCCATGGTACCTTTCATCACAATGCTAGATAACCTCTGTCATCACAATGCCCGATGACACCTGTCATCAGAATTGGCCATGGCCCTTGTCATCACAATGCTCCATGCCCTTGTCACCACAATGCTCCAGAACTCTTGGTATCATAATGCTCCATGCCCGTCTCATCACAATGTTCCATGACACTTGTCATCAAAATGCTCCATGGCCTTTGTCATCACAATGCTCCATGGCCCCTGTTATCACAGTGCTCCATGTTACCTTTCATCACAATCCTAGATGACCACTGTCATCACAATGCCCCATGACACCTGTCATCACAATTCGCCATGGCCCTTGTCTTCACAATGCTCCATGATCCATATCATCACAATGTTCCTGGACACTTATCATCACAATGAACTATGACCACATTCATCACAACGCTCCATGACCCCTGTCATAACACTGCTCCATGGCCTATGCATTCAAAATGCTCCATGGCCCCTGTAATCACATTGCTCCATGATCCCTTTCATCACAATGTTCTATGACCACTCTCATCACAATACCCCATGACGCCTATCATCATAATGCTCCAAGGCCCCTCTCATCACAATGCTCCATGAACCCTGTCATCACAATGTTCCATGTCACTTGTCATCACAGTGCTCCATGAACCCCTGTCATCACAATATTCACTGCCCATGTAATCACAATGCTTCTGGTCCCCTATAATCACAGTGCTCCATACCCTATTCATCACAATGCTCCAGAACACTTGTCATCATAATGCTCCATGCCTGTGTCATCACAATGCTTGAAGAACCATGTCTTCACAATGATCCATGAATCGTGTCATCACAAGGTTCCAGGACCATTGTCACCACAATGATCCATGACCCCTGTCATATCAATGCTCCATGATCTTTGTATTCACAATGCTCCATGGCCCCTATAATTGCGGTGATCCATGACCCCTGTCATCACAATGCTCCCTGGTATATTTCATCACAATTCTAGATGACCACTGTCATCACAGTGCTCCACGGCCCCTGTCATCAGAGTCCTCCATGATACTTTTCATTACAATTCTACATGACCACTGTCATCACAATTCCCCATGACACCTGTCATCACAATGCTCCATGATCCATGTCATCACAATGTTCCTGGACACTTATCATCACAATGAACTATGACCACATTCATCACAACGCTCCATGACCCCTGTCATAACACTGCTCCATGGCCTATGCATTCAAAATGCTCCATGGCCCCTGTAATCACATTGCTCCATGATCCCTTTCATCACAATGTTCTATGACCACTCTCATCACAATACCCCATGACGCCTATCATCATAATGCTTCAAGGCCCCTCTCATCACAATGCTCCATGAACCCTGTCATCACAATGTTCCATGTCACTTGTCATCACAGTGCTCCATGAACCCCTGTCATCACAATATTCACTGCCCATGTAATCACAATGCTTCTGGTCCCCTATAATCACAGTGCTCCATACCCTATTCATCACAATGCTCCAGAACACTTGTCATCATAATGCTCCATGCCTGTGTCATCACAATGCTCCATGAACGATGTCATCACAATATTCATGGACACTTGTGATCACAATGCTCCATGACAACTTACATCACAATGCTCCTTGACCCCTGTCATTTCATTGCTCCATGGCCTATGCATTCACAATGCTCCATGGCCCCTGTAATCACATTGCTCCATGATCCCTTTAATCACAATGCTCCAAGACCGCTGTCATCAAAATGCCCCATGACGCCTATCATCATAATGCTCCAAGGCCCCTCTCATCACAATGCTCCATGATCCCTGTCATCACAATGATCCATGACACTAGTCAACACAGTGCTCCATTAACCCCTGTCATCACAATATTCACTGCCCATGTAATCACAATGCTCCTGGTCCCCTGTAATCACAATGCTCCATACCCTTGTCATCACAATGCTCCAGAACTCTTGTCATCATAATGCTCCATGCCCGTGTCATCACAGTGCTCCATGTCCACTTTCATCACAATGCTCCTTGACCCCTGTCATCACAATGCTCCATGGCCTATGTATTCACAATGCTCCATGGCCCCTGTAATCACATTGTTCCATGATCCTTTTCATCACAATGCTCTATGACCACTGTCATCACAATGCCACATGACACCTGTCATCACAATGCTCTATAGCCCCTGTCAGCACAATGTTCCATGACAGGTATCATCACAATGATCCATGACTGCTGTCATCACAATGTTCCCTGCCCTTGTCATTCTCATGCTCCCTGGCCCCTGTCATCAGAATGCTCCATGCTCATATCATCACAATGCTCCATTACCCATGTCATCGTAGTGATCCCTGACCCCTTTCATCACAATGCTCCATGACCCCAGTCATCACAATGCTCCATAGCCCTTCTCATCACAATGCTCCATTATCCCTGTCATCACAATGTTCCATGACTCTGGTCATCAAAATGCTCCATGGCCTTTGTCATCACAATGCTCCATGCCCTTGTCACCACAATGCTCCAGAACTCTTGGCATCATAATGCTCCATGCCCGTCTCATCACAATGCTCCATGACACTTGTCATCAAAATGCTCCATGGCCTTTGTCATCACAATGCTCCATGGCCCCTGTTATCACAGTGCTCCATGTTACCTTTCATCACAATACTAGATGACCACTGTCATCACAAGGCCCCATGACACCTGTCATCACAATTCGCCACGGCCCTTGTCATCACAATGCTCCATGATCCATGTCATCACAATGTTCCATGACACTAGTCATCACAGTGTTCCATGACCCCTGTCATCACAATATTCACTGCCCATGTAATCACAATGCTCCTGGTCCCCTGTAATCATAATGCTCCATACCCTTGTCATCACAATGCTCCAGAACTCTTGTCATCATAATGCTCCATGCCCGTGTCATCACAATGCTTGAAGAACCTTGTCATCACAATGCTCCATGAACCGTGTCATCACAAGGTTCCAGGACCCTTGTCATCACAATGATCCGTGACCCCTGTCATCTCAATGCTCCATGATCTTTGTATTCACAATGCTCCATGGCCCCTATAATTGCGGTGATCCATGACCCCTGTCATCACAATGCTCCCTGGTATATTTCATCACAATTCTAGATGACTACTGTCATCACAGTGCTCCACGGCCCCTGTCATCAGAGTCCTCCCTGATACCTTTCATCACAATTCTATATGACCGCTCTCATCACAATTCCACATGACACCTGTCATCACAATGCTCCATGAACCATGTCATCACAATGTTCATGGACAATAGTCATCACAATGCTCCATGACAACTTACATCACGATGCTCCTTGACCCCTGTCATTTCATTGCTCCATGGCCTATGCATTCACAATGCTCCATGGCTCCTGTAATCACATTGCTCCATGATCCCTTTCATCACAATGCTCCAAGACTGCTGTCATCACAATGCCCCATGACGCCTATCATCATAATGCTCCAAGGCCCCTCTCATCACAATGCTCCATGATCCCTGTCATCACAATGTTCCATGACACTAGTCATCACAGTGCTCCATGACCCCTGTCATCACAATATTCACTGCCCATGTAATCACAATGCTCCTGGTCCCCTGTAATCACAATGCTCCATACACTTGTCATCACATAGCTCCAGAACTCTTGTCATCATAATTCTCCATGCTCGTGTCATCACAGTGCTCCATGACCACTTTCATCACAATGCTCCTTGACCCCTGTCATCACAATGCTCTATGACCACTGTCATCACAATGCCACATGACACCTGTCATCACAATGCTCTATAGCCCCTGTCAGCACAATGTTCCATGACAGGTATCATCACAATGATCCATGACTGCTGTCATCACAATATTCCCTGCCCTTGTCATCTCAATGCTCCCTGGCCCCTGTCATCACAATGCTCCATGCTCATATCATCACAATGCTCCATTACCCATGTCATCGTAGTGATCCATGACCCCTTTCATCACAATGCTCCATGACCCCAGTCATCACAATGCTCCATAGCCCTTGTCATCACAATGCTCCATTAGCCCTGTCATCACAATGTTCCATGACTCTTGTCATCAAAATGCCTCATGATCCATTTAATCACAATGCTCCATGACTCCTTTCATCACATCCTCCATGATACTTGTCATTACACTCCCCATGACCTTTTTCAGAACAATGCTCCATGATACCAGTCATCACAATGCTCCATGACCATTGTCGTCACAATGCTCCATGCCCCTTTCAACACAATGCTCCATGACAACTGTCATCACAATGCTCCATGGCCTTTGTCATCACAATTATACATGGCCCCTGTGATCACAGTGCTCCATGACCCCTTTCATCACAATGCTCCATGACCACTGTCATCACAATGCCCCATGAACCCTGTCATCACAATGCTCCATGGCCCCTGTCATTACAATGCTCCATGACCACTGTCATCACAATGTTCCATGATCGCTGTAATCACAATGACCCATGACACCTTTCCTCAGAACGCTCCAGTACGCCTGTCATCACAATGCTCCAATGACCGTCTCATTACAATGCTGCATGATCCCTGTCAGCACAACGTTCCATGACAATTGTCATCACAATGCTCCATGACACCTGTCATCACAATGTTGCCTGCCCATGTCATCAAAATGCTCCATGTCCCCTGTAATCACAATGTTCCATTACACCTGTCTTCACAATGTTCCCTGCCCATGTCATCACAATGCTCCATTACCAATGTAATCAAAATGTTCGCCTGCCCTTGTCATCAAAATGCTCCATGGCCCCTTTAATCACAATGCTCCATGAACCCTGTCATCACAATGTTCCATGACAGTTGTCATCACAATGCTCCATGACCCTGTAATCACAATGCTCCATGCCCTTGTCATCACAATGCTCCAGAACTCTTGTCATCATAATGATGAATGCTCGTGTCATCGCAAAGCTCCATGATACTTGTCATCACAATGTTCCATGGCCTTGTCATTACAATACTCCATGGCCCCTGTCATCACAGTGCTCCATGATACCTTTTATCACAATTCTAGATGACCACTGTCATCACAATGCCCCAAGACACATGTCATCACAATTCGCCATGGCCCTTGCCATCACAATGCTCCATGACCCGTGTCATCACAATGGTCCAGGACACTTGTCATCACAATGATCCATGACCACTTACATCACAATGCTCCTTGACTCCTGTCATCACAATGCTCCATAGCCTATGCATTCGCAATGCTACATGGTCCCTGTAATCACATTGCTCCATGATCCATTTCATCACAATGCTCTATGACCACTGTCATTACAATGCCACATTATACCTGTCATCACAATGCTCCATGGCCCCTGTCAGCACAATGTTCCATGACAGATGTCATCACTCTCCTCCATGGTCCCTGTAATCACAATGCTCCATTCCCTTGTCAACGCAATGCTCCAGAACTCTTGTCATCATAATGCTCCATGCCCGTCTCATCACAATTCTCCATGACACTTTTCATTAAAATGCTCCATGGCCTTTATCATCACAATGCTCCATGGCCCCTGTTATCACAGTGATCCATGGTACCTTTCATCACAATGCTAGATAACCTCTGTCATCACAATGCCCGATGACACCTGTCATCAGAATTGGCCATGGCCCTTGTCATCACAATGCTCCATGCCCTTGTCACCACAATGCTCCAGAACTCTTGGTATCATAATGCTCCATGCCCGTCTCATCACAATGTTCCATGACACTTGTCATCAAAATGCTCCATGGCCTTTGTCATCACAATGCTCCATGGCCCCTGTTATCACAGTGCTCCATGTTACCTTTCATCACAATCCTAGATGACCACTGTCATCACAATGCCCCATGACACCTGTCATCACAATTCGCCATGGCCCTTGTCTTCACAATGCTCCATGATCCATATCATCACAATGTTCCTGGACACTTATCATCACAATGAACTATGACCACATTCATCACAACGCTCCATGACCCCTGTCATAACACTGCTCCATGGCCTATGCATTCAAAATGCTCCATGGCCCCTGTAATCACATTGCTCCATGATCCCTTTCATCACAATGTTCTATGACCACTCTCATCACAATACCCCATGACGCCTATCATCATAATGCTCCAAGGCCCCTCTCATCACAATGCTCCATGAACCCTGTCATCACAATGTTCCATGTCACTTGTCATCACAGTGCTCCATGAACCCCTGTCATCACAATATTCACTGCCCATGTAATCACAATGCTTCTGGTCCCCTATAATCACAGTGCTCCATACCCTATTCATCACAATGCTCCAGAACACTTGTCATCATAATGCTCCATGCCTGTGTCATCACAATGCTTGAAGAACCATGTCTTCACAATGATCCATGAATCGTGTCATCACAAGGTTCCAGGACCATTGTCACCACAATGATCCATGACCCCTGTCATATCAATGCTCCATGATCTTTGTATTCACAATGCTCCATGGCCCCTATAATTGCGGTGATCCATGACCCCTGTCATCACAATGCTCCCTGGTATATTTCATCACAATTCTAGATGACCACTGTCATCACAGTGCTCCACGGCCCCTGTCATCAGAGTCCTCCATGATACTTTTCATTACAATTCTACATGACCACTGTCATCACAATTCCCCATGACACCTGTCATCACAATGCTCCATGATCCATGTCATCACAATGTTCCTGGACACTTATCATCACAATGAACTATGACCACATTCATCACAACGCTCCATGACCCCTGTCATAACACTGCTCCATGGCCTATGCATTCAAAATGCTCCATGGCCCCTGTAATCACATTGCTCCATGATCCCTTTCATCACAATGTTCTATGACCACTCTCATCACAATACCCCATGACGCCTATCATCATAATGCTTCAAGGCCCCTCTCATCACAATGCTCCATGAACCCTGTCATCACAATGTTCCATGTCACTTGTCATCACAGTGCTCCATGAACCCCTGTCATCACAATATTCACTGCCCATGTAATCACAATGCTTCTGGTCCCCTATAATCACAGTGCTCCATACCCTATTCATCACAATGCTCCAGAACACTTGTCATCATAATGCTCCATGCCTGTGTCATCACAATGCTCCATGAACGATGTCATCACAATATTCATGGACACTTGTGATCACAATGCTCCATGACAACTTACATCACAATGCTCCTTGACCCCTGTCATTTCATTGCTCCATGGCCTATGCATTCACAATGCTCCATGGCTCCTGTAATCACATTGCTCCATGATCCCTTTAATCACAATGCTCCAAGACCGCTGTCATCAAAATGCCCCATGACGCCTATCATCATAATGCTCCAAGGCCCCTCTCATCACAATGCTCCATGATCCCTGTCATCACAATGATCCATGACACTAGTCAACACAGTGCTCCATTAACCCCTGTCATCACAATATTCACTGCCCATGTAATCACAATGCTCCTGGTCCCCTGTAATCACAATGCTCCATACCCTTGTCATCACAATGCTCCAGAACTCTTGTCATCATAATGCTCCATGCCCGTGTCATCACAGTGCTCCATGTCCACTTTCATCACAATGCTCCTTGACCCCTGTCATCACAATGCTCCATGGCCTATGTATTCACAATGCTCCATGGCCCCTGTAATCACATTGTTCCATGATCCTTTTCATCACAATGCTCTATGACCACTGTCATCACAATGCCACATGACACCTGTCATCACAATGCTCTATAGCCCCTGTCAGCACAATGTTCCATGACAGGTATCATCACAATGATCCATGACTGCTGTCATCACAATGTTCCCTGCCCTTGTCATTCTCATGCTCCCTGGCCCCTGTCATCAGAATGCTCCATGCTCATATCATCACAATGCTCCATTACCCATGTCATCGTAGTGATCCCTGACCCCTTTCATCACAATGCTCCATGACCCCAGTCATCACAATGCTCCATAGCCCTTCTCATCACAATGCTCCATTATCCCTGTCATCACAATGTTCCATGACTCTGGTCATCAAAATGCTCCATGGCCTTTGTCATCACAATGCTCCATGCCCTTGTCACCACAATGCTCCAGAACTCTTGGCATCATAATGCTCCATGCCCGTCTCATCACAATGCTCCATGACACTTGTCATCAAAATGCTCCATGGCCTTTGTCATCACAATGCTCCATGGCCCCTGTTATCACAGTGCTCCATGTTACCTTTCATCACAATACTAGATGACCACTGTCATCACAAGGCCCCATGACACCTGTCATCACAATTCGCCACGGCCCTTGTCATCACAATGCTCCATGATCCATGTCATCACAATGTTCCATGACACTAGTCATCACAGTGTTCCATGACCCCTGTCATCACAATATTCACTGCCCATGTAATCACAATGCTCCTGGTCCCCTGTAATCATAATGCTCCATACCCTTGTCATCACAATGCTCCAGAACTCTTGTCATCATAATGCTCCATGCCCGTGTCATCACAATGCTTGAAGAACCTTGTCATCACAATGCTCCATGAACCGTGTCATCACAAGGTTCCAGGACCCTTGTCATCACAATGATCCGTGACCCCTGTCATCTCAATGCTCCATGATCTTTGTATTCACAATGCTCCATGGCCCCTATAATTGCGGTGATCCATGACCCCTGTCATCACAATGCTCCCTGGTATATTTCATCACAATTCTAGATGACTACTGTCATCACAGTGCTCCACGGCCCCTGTCATCAGAGTCCTCCCTGATACCTTTCATCACAATTCTATATGACCGCTCTCATCACAATTCCACATGACACCTGTCATCACAATGCTCCATGAACCATGTCATCACAATGTTCATGGACAATAGTCATCACAATGCTCCATGACAACTTACATCACGATGCTCCTTGACCCCTGTCATTTCATTGCTCCATGGCCTATGCATTCACAATGCTCCATGGCTCCTGTAATCACATTGCTCCATGATCCCTTTCATCACAATGCTCCAAGACTGCTGTCATCACAATGCCCCATGACGCCTATCATCATAATGCTCCAAGGCCCCTCTCATCACAATGCTCCATGATCCCTGTCATCACAATGTTCCATGACACTAGTCATCACAGTGCTCCATGACCCCTGTCATCACAATATTCACTGCCCATGTAATCACAATGCTCCTGGTCCCCTGTAATCACAATGCTCCATACACTTGTCATCACATAGCTCCAGAACTCTTGTCATCATAATTCTCCATGCTCGTGTCATCACAGTGCTCCATGACCACTTTCATCACAATGCTCCTTGACCCCTGTCATCACAATGCTCTATGACCACTGTCATCACAATGCCACATGACACCTGTCATCACAATGCTCTATAGCCCCTGTCAGCACAATGTTCCATGACAGGTATCATCACAATGATCCATGACTGCTGTCATCACAATATTCCCTGCCCTTGTCATCTCAATGCTCCCTGGCCCCTGTCATCACAATGCTCCATGCTCATATCATCACAATGCTCCATTACCCATGTCATCGTAGTGATCCATGACCCCTTTCATCACAATGCTCCATGACCCCAGTCATCACAATGCTCCATAGCCCTTGTCATCACAATGCTCCATTAGCCCTGTCATCACAATGTTCCATGACTCTTGTCATCAAAATGCCTCATGATCCATTTAATCACAATGCTCCATGACTCCTTTCATCACATCCTCCATGATACTTGTCATTACACTCCCCATGACCTTTTTCAGAACAATGCTCCATGATACCAGTCATCACAATGCTCCATGACCATTGTCGTCACAATGCTCCATGCCCCTTTCAACACAATGCTCCATGACAACTGTCATCACAATGCTCCATGGCCTTTGTCATCACAATTATACATGGCCCCTGTGATCACAGTGCTCCATGACCCCTTTCATCACAATGCTCCATGACCACTGTCATCACAATGCCCCATGAACCCTGTCATCACAATGCTCCATGGCCCCTGTCATTACAATGTTCCATGACCACTGTCATCACAATGTTCCATGATCGCTGTAATCACAATGACCCATGACACCTTTCCTCAGAACGCTCCAGTACGCCTGTCATCACAATGCTCCAATGACCGTCTCATTACAATGCTGCATGATCCCTGTCAGCACAACGTTCCATGACAATTGTCATCACAATGCTCCATGACACCTGTCATCACAATGTTGCCTGCCCATGTCATCAAAATGCTCCATGTCCCCTGTAATCACAATGTTCCATTACACCTGTCTTCACAATGTTCCCTGCCCATGTCATCACAATGCTCCATTACCAATGTAATCAAAATGTTCGCCTGCCCTTGTCATCAAAATGCTCCATGGCCCCTTTAATCACAATGCTCCATGAACCCTGTCATCACAATGTTCCATGACAGTTGTCATCACAATGCTCCATGACCCTGTAATCACAATGCTCCATGCCCTTGTCATCACAATGCTCCAGAACTCTTGTCATCATAATGATGAATGCTCGTGTCATCGCAAAGCTCCATGATACTTGTCATCACAATGTTCCATGGCCTTGTCATTACAATACTCCATGGCCCCTGTCATCACAGTGCTCCATGATACCTTTTATCACAATTCTAGATGACCACTGTCATCACAATGCCCCAAGACACATGTCATCACAATTCGCCATGGCCCTTGCCATCACAATGCTCCATGACCCGTGTCATCACAATGGTCCAGGACACTTGTCATCACAATGATCCATGACCACTTACATCACAATGCTCCTTGACTCCTGTCATCACAATGCTCCATAGCCTATGCATTCGCAATGCTACATGGTCCCTGTAATCACATTGCTCCATGATCCATTTCATCACAATGCTCTATGACCACTGTCATTACAATGCCACATTATACCTGTCATCACAATGCTCCATGGCCCCTGTCAGCACAATGTTCCATGACAGATGTCATCACTCTCCTCCATGGTCCCTGTAATCACAATGCTCCATTCCCTTGTCAACGCAATGCTCCAGAACTCTTGTCATCATAATGCTCCATGCCCGTCTCATCACAATTCTCCATGACACTTTTCATTAAAATGCTCCATGGCCTTTATCATCACAATGCTCCATGGCCCCTGTTATCACAGTGATCCATGGTACCTTTCATCACAATGCTAGATAACCTCTGTCATCACAATGCCCGATGACACCTGTCATCAGAATTGGCCATGGCCCTTGTCATCACAATGCTCCATGCCCTTGTCACCACAATGCTCCAGAACTCTTGGTATCATAATGCTCCATGCCCGTCTCATCACAATGTTCCATGACACTTGTCATCAAAATGCTCCATGGCCTTTGTCATCACAATGCTCCATGGCCCCTGTTATCACAGTGCTCCATGTTACCTTTCATCACAATCCTAGATGACCACTGTCATCACAATGCCCCATGACACCTGTCATCACAATTCGCCATGGCCCTTGTCTTCACAATGCTCCATGATCCATATCATCACAATGTTCCTGGACACTTATCATCACAATGAACTATGACCACATTCATCACAACGCTCCATGACCCCTGTCATAACACTGCTCCATGGCCTATGCATTCAAAATGCTCCATGGCCCCTGTAATCACATTGCTCCATGATCCCTTTCATCACAATGTTCTATGACCACTCTCATCACAATACCCCATGACGCCTATCATCATAATGCTCCAAGGCCCCTCTCATCACAATGCTCCATGAACCCTGTCATCACAATGTTCCATGTCACTTGTCATCACAGTGCTCCATGAACCCCTGTCATCACAATATTCACTGCCCATGTAATCACAATGCTTCTGGTCCCCTATAATCACAGTGCTCCATACCCTATTCATCACAATGCTCCAGAACACTTGTCATCATAATGCTCCATGCCTGTGTCATCACAATGCTTGAAGAACCATGTCTTCACAATGATCCATGAATCGTGTCATCACAAGGTTCCAGGACCATTGTCACCACAATGATCCATGACCCCTGTCATATCAATGCTCCATGATCTTTGTATTCACAATGCTCCATGGCCCCTATAATTGCGGTGATCCATGACCCCTGTCATCACAATGCTCCCTGGTATATTTCATCACAATTCTAGATGACCACTGTCATCACAGTGCTCCACGGCCCCTGTCATCAGAGTCCTCCATGATACTTTTCATTACAATTCTACATGACCACTGTCATCACAATTCCCCATGACACCTGTCATCACAATGCTCCATGATCCATGTCATCACAATGTTCCTGGACACTTATCATCACAATGAACTATGACCACATTCATCACAACGCTCCATGACCCCTGTCATAACACTGCTCCATGGCCTATGCATTCAAAATGCTCCATGGCCCCTGTAATCACATTGCTCCATGATCCCTTTCATCACAATGTTCTATGACCACTCTCATCACAATACCCCATGACGCCTATCATCATAATGCTTCAAGGCCCCTCTCATCACAATGCTCCATGAACCCTGTCATCACAATGTTCCATGTCACTTGTCATCACAGTGCTCCATGAACCCCTGTCATCACAATATTCACTGCCCATGTAATCACAATGCTTCTGGTCCCCTATAATCACAGTGCTCCATACCCTATTCATCACAATGCTCCAGAACACTTGTCATCATAATGCTCCATGCCTGTGTCATCACAATGCTCCATGAACGATGTCATCACAATATTCATGGACACTTGTGATCACAATGCTCCATGACAACTTACATCACAATGCTCCTTGACCCCTGTCATTTCATTGCTCCATGGCCTATGCATTCACAATGCTCCATGGCCCCTGTAATCACATTGCTCCATGATCCCTTTAATCACAATGCTCCAAGACCGCTGTCATCAAAATGCCCCATGACGCCTATCATCATAATGCTCCAAGGCCCCTCTCATCACAATGCTCCATGATCCCTGTCATCACAATGATCCATGACACTAGTCAACACAGTGCTCCATTAACCCCTGTCATCACAATATTCACTGCCCATGTAATCACAATGCTCCTGGTCCCCTGTAATCACAATGCTCCATACCCTTGTCATCACAATGCTCCAGAACTCTTGTCATCATAATGCTCCATGCCCGTGTCATCACAGTGCTCCATGTCCACTTTCATCACAATGCTCCTTGACCCCTGTCATCACAATGCTCCATGGCCTATGTATTCACAATGCTCCATGGCCCCTGTAATCACATTGTTCCATGATCCTTTTCATCACAATGCTCTATGACCACTGTCATCACAATGCCACATGACACCTGTCATCACAATGCTCTATAGCCCCTGTCAGCACAATGTTCCATGACAGGTATCATCACAATGATCCATGACTGCTGTCATCACAATGTTCCCTGCCCTTGTCATTCTCATGCTCCCTGGCCCCTGTCATCAGAATGCTCCATGCTCATATCATCACAATGCTCCATTACCCATGTCATCGTAGTGATCCCTGACCCCTTTCATCACAATGCTCCATGACCCCAGTCATCACAATGCTCCATAGCCCTTCTCATCACAATGCTCCATTATCCCTGTCATCACAATGTTCCATGACTCTGGTCATCAAAATGCTCCATGGCCTTTGTCATCACAATGCTCCATGCCCTTGTCACCACAATGCTCCAGAACTCTTGGCATCATAATGCTCCATGCCCGTCTCATCACAATGCTCCATGACACTTGTCATCAAAATGCTCCATGGCCTTTGTCATCACAATGCTCCATGGCCCCTGTTATCACAGTGCTCCATGTTACCTTTCATCACAATACTAGATGACCACTGTCATCACAAGGCCCCATGACACCTGTCATCACAATTCGCCACGGCCCTTGTCATCACAATGCTCCATGATCCATGTCATCACAATGTTCCATGACACTAGTCATCACAGTGTTCCATGACCCCTGTCATCACAATATTCACTGCCCATGTAATCACAATGCTCCTGGTCCCCTGTAATCATAATGCTCCATACCCTTGTCATCACAATGCTCCAGAACTCTTGTCATCATAATGCTCCATGCCCGTGTCATCACAATGCTTGAAGAACCTTGTCATCACAATGCTCCATGAACCGTGTCATCACAAGGTTCCAGGACCCTTGTCATCACAATGATCCGTGACCCCTGTCATCTCAATGCTCCATGATCTTTGTATTCACAATGCTCCATGGCCCCTATAATTGCGGTGATCCATGACCCCTGTCATCACAATGCTCCCTGGTATATTTCATCACAATTCTAGATGACTACTGTCATCACAGTGCTCCACGGCCCCTGTCATCAGAGTCCTCCCTGATACCTTTCATCACAATTCTATATGACCGCTCTCATCACAATTCCACATGACACCTGTCATCACAATGCTCCATGAACCATGTCATCACAATGTTCATGGACAATAGTCATCACAATGCTCCATGACAACTTACATCACGATGCTCCTTGACCCCTGTCATTTCATTGCTCCATGGCCTATGCATTCACAATGCTCCATGGCTCCTGTAATCACATTGCTCCATGATCCCTTTCATCACAATGCTCCAAGACTGCTGTCATCACAATGCCCCATGACGCCTATCATCATAATGCTCCAAGGCCCCTCTCATCACAATGCTCCATGATCCCTGTCATCACAATGTTCCATGACACTAGTCATCACAGTGCTCCATGACCCCTGTCATCACAATATTCACTGCCCATGTAATCACAATGCTCCTGGTCCCCTGTAATCACAATGCTCCATACACTTGTCATCACATAGCTCCAGAACTCTTGTCATCATAATTCTCCATGCTCGTGTCATCACAGTGCTCCATGACCACTTTCATCACAATGCTCCTTGACCCCTGTCATCACAATGCTCTATGACCACTGTCATCACAATGCCACATGACACCTGTCATCACAATGCTCTATAGCCCCTGTCAGCACAATGTTCCATGACAGGTATCATCACAATGATCCATGACTGCTGTCATCACAATATTCCCTGCCCTTGTCATCTCAATGCTCCCTGGCCCCTGTCATCACAATGCTCCATGCTCATATCATCACAATGCTCCATTACCCATGTCATCGTAGTGATCCATGACCCCTTTCATCACAATGCTCCATGACCCCAGTCATCACAATGCTCCATAGCCCTTGTCATCACAATGCTCCATTAGCCCTGTCATCACAATGTTCCATGACTCTTGTCATCAAAATGCCTCATGATCCATTTAATCACAATGCTCCATGAGTCCTTTCATCACATCCTCCATGATACTTGTCATTACACTCCCCATGACCTTTTTCAGAACAATGCTCCATGATACCAGTCATCACAATGCTCCATGACCATTGTCGTCACAATGCTCCATGCCCCTTTCAACACAATGCTCCATGACAACTGTCATCACAATGCTCCATGGCCTTTGTCATCACAATTATACATGGCCCCTGTGATCACAGTGCTCCATGACCCCTTTCATCACAATGCTCCATGACCACTGTCATCACAATGCCCCATGAACCCTGTCATCACAATGCTCCATGGCCCCTGTCATTACAATGCTCCATGACCACTGTCATCACAATGTTCCATGATCGCTGTAATCACAATGACCCATGACACCTTTCCTCAGAACGCTCCAGTACGCCTGTCATCACAATGCTCCAATGACCGTCTCATTACAATGCTGCATGATCCCTGTCAGCACAACGTTCCATGACAATTGTCATCACAATGCTCCATGACACCTGTCATCACAATGTTGCCTGCCCATGTCATCAAAATGCTCCATGTCCCCTGTAATCACAATGTTCCATTACACCTGTCTTCACAATGTTCCCTGCCCATGTCATCACAATGCTCCATTACCAATGTAATCAAAATGTTCGCCTGCCCTTGTCATCAAAATGCTCCATGGCCCCTTTAATCACAATGCTCCATGAACCCTGTCATCACAATGTTCCATGACAGTTGTCATCACAATGCTCCATGACCCTGTAATCACAATGCTCCATGCCCTTGTCATCACAATGCTCCAGAACTCTTGTCATCATAATGATGAATGCTCGTGTCATCGCAAAGCTCCATGATACTTGTCATCACAATGTTCCATGGCCTTGTCATTACAATACTCCATGGCCCCTGTCATCACAGTGCTCCATGATACCTTTTATCACAATTCTAGATGACCACTGTCATCACAATGCCCCAAGACACATGTCATCACAATTCGCCATGGCCCTTGCCATCACAATGCTCCATGACCCGTGTCATCACAATGGTCCAGGACACTTGTCATCACAATGATCCATGACCACTTACATCACAATGCTCCTTGACTCCTGTCATCACAATGCTCCATAGCCTATGCATTCGCAATGCTACATGGTCCCTGTAATCACATTGCTCCATGATCCATTTCATCACAATGCTCTATGACCACTGTCATTACAATGCCACATTATACCTGTCATCACAATGCTCCATGGCCCCTGTCAGCACAATGTTCCATGACAGATGTCATCACTCTCCTCCATGGTCCCTGTAATCACAATGCTCCATTCCCTTGTCAACGCAATGCTCCAGAACTCTTGTCATCATAATGCTCCATGCCCGTCTCATCACAATTCTCCATGACACTTTTCATTAAAATGCTCCATGGCCTTTATCATCACAATGCTCCATGGCCCCTGTTATCACAGTGATCCATGGTACCTTTCATCACAATGCTAGATAACCTCTGTCATCACAATGCCCGATGACACCTGTCATCAGAATTGGCCATGGCCCTTGTCATCACAATGCTCCATGCCCTTGTCACCACAATGCTCCAGAACTCTTGGTATCATAATGCTCCATGCCCGTCTCATCACAATGTTCCATGACACTTGTCATCAAAATGCTCCATGGCCTTTGTCATCACAATGCTCCATGGCCCCTGTTATCACAGTGCTCCATGTTACCTTTCATCACAATCCTAGATGACCACTGTCATCACAATGCCCCATGACACCTGTCATCACAATTCGCCATGGCCCTTGTCTTCACAATGCTCCATGATCCATATCATCACAATGTTCCTGGACACTTATCATCACAATGAACTATGACCACATTCATCACAACGCTCCATGACCCCTGTCATAACACTGCTCCATGGCCTATG